>NC_056733.1:1477992684-1478202684 GCF_019279795.1 Protopterus annectens | reverse complement strand
AACCACCTGCATGTCCTCTCTCACCACATCCATAAACCTTATCTTAGGCCTTCCTCTTTTCCCGTTACCTGGCAGCTTCATCATTAGCATCTTTTTCCCAATATACTTTGCATCCCTCCTCAGCACATGTCCAAACCAACGTAATCTTGCCTCTCTGGCTTTGTCTCCAAACCTTCCAACCTGGGCTGACTCTCTAATATACTTATTCCTAATCCTCATTACACCCAGTGCAAATCTTAACATCTTTAACTCTGCCATGTCCATTTCTGACTCCTGCCTTTTTGTCAATGCCACTGTCTCCAACCCATGTAACATAGCTGGTCTCATTACCCTCTTGTAGACCTTCCGTTTCACTCTTACTGGTACTCATATAATGCTAACATAATGCTAACATAGATTGTAAATCAGATGAGAAAAATATATAAAAATTAGTCGATAAGCTAGAGATGGTCCAAGATCATCTATATTTAGTCTTTCCTATCCATAAATTCTTCTAGTTTTTTTAGAAAAATCTTTTGTTTAAATATTCCAACCACCCCATCATATGTTTCTGTTTTCTGTTTTTTTTTTTTCCTATTATTCAAAACCAATTAAACCTTAAAGCAAAACCGGTTTATTTTCTTAGTTGTGGTTGACATATTATAATGGATTTAATAAAGTTATAACTGTTTCAGCCCTTCTTGGTGCTGGTCTTGTACTAAAATATAAATGGCTACCTTCCTGCAATGGGGGTTTCCCATACAGTTTCCCTTGGAGATGTTATAGAATGCCTTAGCAGGTATTCAGTACTGATATTTTCATGCATTGCAGCTATTATACATGAATTCTTACCTTAAAAAGTCCTATTCCATGACACTACTACACACACACACACACACACACACACACACACACACACACACACACACACACACACACACACACACACACACACACACACACACACATACATACACACACACACACACACACACACACACACACACACACACATTAAAACTATCATGCTACCAGTCCTCTACCCTAACCCTAAACCACACACACACAGACACACTTGTAGGTACACTAAATGTATCCACTCAACTGACCCCTACCCTAACTCTAGCACACACACTCATGCACAAACTCCAACAAGCCACTTACCATTGTTGACAAAATAGCCAGTTGCTCAATCACACATTTGCACAAATTCCCATTTACACAAAAAGCAGTACAGTTCACTGTCGACCAAAGAAGAAGCATTCTCCCAACTAAACTGCATATATAGATATATGTGGGAGAGTGTGCACACACATGCGCGTGTGTGTGTGTGTGTGTGTGTGTGTGTGTGTGTGTGTGTGTGTGTGTGTGTGTGTGTGTGTGTGTGTGTGTGTGTGTGATTTACTAGAAGAGTTCAAACACCTTTTGATCTAATTTAAATCACTTAATGCCGTTAACTTGAAAATGACTATACTCACAATCACTCACTTTTTCTAACTGGTCTTTTTCCAACCATTGTCACCACTTCACAAGAGTGTCAATTTCATTAAATTCTATTTCAAGGCCATTACCAAAAAGAAGATACAAAAAACTAATTGAAAACTTTGTGACAGACTATAACCCCAAGTTTCACATTATACAACAAAATTATAAAATAAGCTCTCAATAATTCTAAAATTAGCTAGCCATACACTCAGTAATCCTAAAATTATCTAGCCGTACACTCAGTGATTCTAAAATTGTCTAGCCATATTCTCAGTGATTGTAACATTAGCTAGCCATACACTCACTAATTCTAAAATGAGCTAGCCATACACTCTGTGATTCTAAAATCAGCTAGCCATATGTTCAGTAATTCTAAAATTATTTAGTCATGCACTCAGTAAGCCAATGGCACATATTTTTCTGTTTGTCACTAACAACAAAATTCCACCCTTATAGCTGTAAACACTCCATGATTCTTCCCCTGGCTAAATATCCTTCCACAATCTATGCAAAGGCTGCTCAGTATCTAAAATACTTGTAAAAAACAGTATATGTTCAAATTCTTAAGTACCTACTAAAATATGGCATATTTACAGATAGGCAGCATGGTGTCTGTCTTTAACACTCCAACACTGAGCAAGGTAAACTTATAGGAGACATCTTTTTAGATCTTAAGTAGGCTTGCAAATCTATTACTGCCAGAAATAGGTTTCTCCATGAATGTGGTACAGTAGATTGAGAACCATCTTTTTGAGTAACTGAATCTTAGAATGCCTTTCAGACTGGGAGCATAACATGAGGGCTCACACATGGTTCAGTTATAGGCCCTCTATTATTCTCACTTTATATTAATGATCTACCTCAGGATCTGCCTCAGATTAACGGTGTAATGCATGCAGATGACATCGCCTTGGTGAGGTCCAACAAAAAGTTCATCCATTCTTAACAGTGGACTGCAGAAGACATTTGATGCTATATGGAACTGGCTTTGCAATAATAATCTATCAATACGCACACAAAAACAAAACAATACAAAACAAAACACTGTTATATTTTGTACCACAAGAAAACTCAGGAACATCAGTAAATTCAGCATTAAAAACTCTCTGGGCACCTTTCTTATAGGTTCATAGGTTCATACTAGGCTATCTGCCCTAGGGCATTTATAAGCCTAGCCAGAGTGTGTATGGCTTTCGCCACCCATTTTAAATTAATTTTGCTATGCCCTTTTTCGAGGTTAGTATACTGTGCCTCTGTCTAACAGTGACACAGAAGTGATACCCGGGGTAAACCTACGATCTCCCATCCACTCATCACGATTCCTCTTGAAGAGAGTCAATGAGGGACTCTGCCTAACCTGGACTGGGATTTTATTCCAGAGTGAAGGGAGCCTATGGGTTATGAATCTGTCCCTCCAGCATGTCCTATTTATTACAGTGCTGAGGTTTAAGTCCCTCGAGCGCGTAGCTCGATGGGATTTGGATTTTCTGAGGTGGAGAATATCCATTAATTCCGGGTTGGACATGGCTTTATACGTCAGGAACAGATCGCCTCTGAGCAGGCGGTATGCCACTGAGTAGAGCTGGAGTTTCTTTAAGCGGGCAGCATACGGCATCTGTTTGAGCCCCTTGATCCTCTTGGTGAGGTACTTTTGGGGTCTTTCCAGTTGCTGCAGGTGTGTGGTAAGGTACATCCCAAAAGGGGCATTGTACTCAATTATGGGCCTGATGAGGGATGAGTAAAGAGGCACGATGACCTCCCCTGATCTAGATGTGAATCCCTTCATGATTAGGTGGGCTATATAAAATGTTTTTCTAACCACTTTGGCCACGTGGTTGTCAAATGAGAGATTGCTATCAACTTGGGTCCCCAGGTCCCTAATTACTTCTTCTGTACTTAATGGATTACCACCTATGTGGTAATTTGTGGGCACTTTGTTTTTGCCAAAGGGGATGACTATACACTTTTTGGCGTTTAGCTTGAGGCCATGGCTCTGGCACCAGTTGTCTGTTTCTATGAGGCCCTTTTGGAGGATGCTTGTGTTGGTTGGAGAGTCTATTATGGCACCCAGTTTGCAGTCATCTGCGAACTTGGTCAGCCACAGTCCATCCATGTTGGCCTGTACCTCCGAGAAATATATACCAAACAAGAGAGGTCCCAAGACTGAGCCTTGTGGGACGCCACTTGTAACTGGTTTGGACATGGCTCCAGCTATTCTAACCATGTGGGTTCTGTCCTTGAGCCAGTTTGCAACCCATCTAGTGACATAGGGATTTATATTTAAGCTGGTGAGCTTATCTATAATGCCCGAGTGGGGTATTGTATCGAAGGCTTTTGCGAGGTCCAGGTAGGCTGTGTGGACCACCTTCCCCTTGTCAATGGCCTTGGTGACTGTTTCAAAGAAATCGACCAGGTTTAAGAGGCAGGATCTGGGTAGGATCCAGTGTCTGTAGGTCCCCAATATCTTTATTTATAAGGTCCTTGATGATCCTTTCCATAGCTTTGCAGACCAAGCTAGTGAGACTTATGGGGCGATAGTTTCCAGGATCCGTTGAGGCACCACCTTTGTGGAGAGGGACCACTGTTGCTGTACGCCACTCTTTGGGTACATATCCTGTAGTAAGGCTGAGATTGAACAGTAGTTTTAGTTTGGGTTTAGCTCTTCTTGGAGTTCATGTAGGACGCAGCCCGGGATACCGTCTGGTCCCATTGATGCTGTGTTTCTTGCTTTGGAGAGGGCAGCTCTTACCTGAGCATCTGAGATGTCAGGGGGGCAGCACTCTGCTGGGATAGATATTAGCCCTTTTGGTGGGGAGGGGGGGGTTTGTGCTGAACCTGTCAGCTAGGATGTTGGCAATGTCTGTGGGTTCGGTGTATTTTTTGTCATTTTGGACTAATTCTGAGCATATCTGGGAATTCCCACCCAGGTTCCTAACATAACTAAAGAAAGCCTTGTGATTATCCTTAGTGTCCTGTGCAATTTTTCTCTCAAAGCTGGCCTTAGACGATTTTATGAGTGCCCGTAGTTTTTTGCTAATACTGATCAGAGATGCCTTCCCTTTTTGGGATTTTGCTCTGTCATGTAGTAGCTTCCTCCTTCTATTGTATAGTTTGTTTATGGCTGGGGTCCACCAGACAGGATGTCTGCCTTTGGAGGATTGGGTCTTGGTTTTATTTGGGATTGCATGATCCATGCATTCCTGAAGGTGTTCATAGAATGCGTTTATAAAGGATTTTGTGGTCTGGGCCGTATTATCCACAGTCCCGGGAGCTTTGAAGGATTACACCTCGGTTTTGAGGAGTGTGAAATTTGCTTTAGAGAAGTTTTTCACTGTGGTTTTCTGGGCATGGGGTGGGGTCGGGATGTGAATATCCAGTGAGATTAGTTTATGGTCTGATCTTACCAGTGAGGGATACACTTCTGGTCTGGAGCATAGAGTCCCCATGTTGGTGATGATCAGGTCCAGTATGTTTTCCCCTCTTGTGGGAGTGGTAACAAGTTGTTCCATAGCATTTGAGTTTATAAATTCTAGGAACCTTTGGGCTAGGGTGTTGGAGCTAGAGTAATGCTCCCAGTCTATGGTTGGGTAGGTGAAGTCACCCAATATAATGGTGTTTGGAGAGACCTTCATATTTTCCAGTGTTCTCAGGAAGGCCGAGTGGGGTTCCTGGGTTTGGGAGGGTGGTCTGTAGCAGGCTATAAACTGGAAGGCAGTTTTACCCACTGTTAGTTGCACATGAATAGTCTCTGATGCTTCGTGCTGTGCCACCAACCTGGAGGTGTGGGTATCTTTGACGAATATTGATACTCCCCCTCCTTTTGTGGTTCGGTCCAAGTTTTGGGGCTGAAAAGCATGGTATGAGGTATAACCTGGTAGTGCTGGGGTGCTCTCGAGAGCCTTGAACCAGGTTTCTGTTACTGCACAGATATCGATGTATTCCATGCTAAGGAGAGTTTCGAGTGCGTGCATCTTGAGGTTTAGACTTCTGGCGTTGAGTAGCATTACTCTTAGTTTCTTATCCCTTGTGATACCTATGGAGGTGGGTTTGTCTTTTGAGCCTTGCCTAAAAAAGGCACTATGTGGGTAGCAAGAGCCTTTGCCAATATCCGAAAGCCCAGGGGTGACAGGTGCAAGCCGTCCATAGCGAAGCATCGTGGCTTGTCGAGCATGTCATCCCAGGCTGACAGGCATTGGATCCCCTTTGAATGACACCAATACTTAAGCCAATTGTTGAAATTGATAATCTTGTCTTCATACTGTGGCATCATTCTTGGTGAGGGTAAGATGCTACTCAAGGTCAGGGTCATACCGGCCTGGGCTACATGCTCAGAGAACTCCTCTATGTCTCTTTTCATGTAGTCCAGGGAGGTACGTCTCAGGTCATTCACACCAGCATGGACAATGACTGAGCCATATTTGTACTTGCCTTGGAGTGACCTGAGTGCTTGTGTTATGTGGCGGATCCTAGCGCCCGATAGGCAGCTCACCGTGACCTTCTCCTTGTTCAGCCTGGTGAGCAGGACGTCAGTGTGCCTGATGATAGAGTCACCTATTACAAGTGTATCAGGTGTGTTGTTTAGCCTTAAGGGCTGTGACTGTTCGGCACACTGGCTTTGTGAGCTATGTGTTGCACGTGTTTTGTTTTGGGGTAGCGGTTGCTTTGGTGTCTGCTTTGGAGGTCTCTGCTGCTTAAGCAGAATTTTATTTAGAGCCTCCAAGTATGTTTTTGTGTGTTTATGTGTTTGGTTTGCTGTCGTGGTAGGTCTATGTGAGACTGGAATTGTAGTGAGTGTGGTTTCCTTCTCCTCCTGACTGGTTACGCCAGTACTGAGTTGAGAGAGCTTAGCTTCCAGTTTGGCTATATGGTTGCATCTCTCACATGTGTTGGAATTTGTTGGGAGGAGGAGAGGGTTGTCTGTGTACATTAGGCAGTTGTAACATTGCCTCAAGATTCCCAGGTTCACCAGCTGGACCGGAGAGGAGATTGACAACTGACCTTTGGACATGCTAGAATAGTATTGGGAATTCCTTTATAATTGAAAAAAGGGCCAATGGGGAACAAGTTACTCAAGGGGAGTTTGTGAGGGTGTAGTGCTTTTAATTTTTAGTGCTGACTTATATAATTGCTTTAGTGAGCAAGTGCTAGGCTTTAGCGTAGGAATAGGGTGTTTATTATGAGAACTAGATCAGTTCCAAGGCTCAAACCCAAATAAGCGGCGCTGCTCGATGCCGCGCTATGCACAAAATCACGCAAAGCCACGCTACAGCGGGTTTTATATAGGCGGACTTGAAAGAGCTAGAAATTGGCCCAAAACAGCCAACAGACTACCAGATTCCTGTGGTGGGAACACTCCTCCAAGGACAGATAGGCTGCTCCAAGCTCCCCACTGCCACTGGTGAACAAAGAAGCCTCCCTCTATCCAAGAAAGGAAATGGCAACACAGGAACTTTCCAAACGTCCAGAATACAGCAAAGCCTGTATTTGGACTACTCTAGGTCAGGAAAGATGGGAAACAAGGATAACTTTTTTTTTTTTTTTTTTGCAACAAACAGCAGGAAATTGCAATAAATATGTAACACAGGCTAGCAAACTTGAGTGTGTAGCCTCAACAAGTAAATGCAACAAACAGGACAAACTTTAAAAGTGCAGGTGCAAAAACAACTTTAGACAGTTTAAAACAGTTCAAGAAGCAGAAATATTTTCAGTTTAGCTAGATCAGACAGTCACCCAGGTAGTAGCAGGAAAAAACACTTTTATCAGGTTAGCAGTCGCTCTTTTAGCCTCTCTGCTGCTAGCACCACTCTGCAGGACCACGAGGAGTTTGGATGAGTAGTAACAAGTGCAAAAACATCGCCAAAGCGGGTTTTATACAGGGGGATTTGAAAGAGCTAGAAAGTGGCCCAAAATGGCCAATAGACTACCAGATTCTTGTGCTGGGAACAATCCTCCAGGGATAGATAGGCTGCTCTAAGCTCCCCACTGCCACTGGTGAACAAAGAAGCCTCCCTTAATCCAAGAAAGGAAATGGCAACACAGGAACTTTCCAAAAGTCCAGAATACAGCAAAGCCTGTATTTGGACTACTCTAGGTTAGGAAAAACGGGAAACGAGGATAATTTATTTGTTTTTTTTTGTTTTTTTTTTGCAGCAAACAGCAGGAAAATGCAATAAATATTTAACACAGGCTAGCGCACTTGAGTGTGTAGCCTCAACAGGTAAATGCAACAAACAGGACAAACTTTAAAAGTGCAGGTGCAAAAACAACTTTAAACAGTTTAAAACAGTTCAAGAAGCAGAAATACTTGCAGTTTAGCTAGATCGGACAGTCGCCCAGATATTAGCAGGAAAAAAAACACTTTTATCAGGTTAGCAGTCACTCTTTTGGCCTCTCTGCTGCTAGCACCACTCTGCCGGACCAAAAGGAGCTTGGCTGAGTAGTAACAAGCGCAAAAACCTCGACAAACCAGGTTTTATACAGGGGGACTTGAAAGAGCTAGAAATTGGCCCAAAATGGCCAATAGACTACCAGATTCTTATGCTGGGAACACTCCTCCAGGGATAGATAGGCTGCTCTAAGTTCCCCACTGCCACTGGTGAACAAAGAAACCTCCCTCTATCCAAGAAAGGAAATGGGCAACACAGGAACTTTCCAAAAGTCCAGAATACAGCAAAGCCTGTATTTGGACTACTCTAGGTCAGGAAAGATGGGAAACAAGGATAATTTTTTTTTTTTTTTTCAACAAATAGCAGGAAAATGCAGTAAATATGTAACACAGGCTAGCACACTTGAGTGTGTAGCCTCAACAGGTAAATGCAAAAAACAGGACAAACTTTAAATTACAAGCGCAAAAGTGCGCTAGAGCTGGCTTTAAAGCAGGGGGTTAGAAAGAGATAGGAAATGGCCCAAAACGGCCCATAAGCTACAGGTCACTGGGCTGGAACCACTCCTCAAGGGACAGATAGGCTGCTCAGAGCTCCCCACTCTCACTGGTGAACAAAGAAGCTTCCTCCTATCCAAATAAGCATATGGGCAAAACAGGAACTATGACACAAAACGGCCCATAAGCTACAGGTCACTGGGCTGGAACCACTCCTCAAGGGACAGATAGGCTGCTCAGAGCTCCCCACTCTCACTGGTGAACAAAGAAGCTTCCTCCTATCCAAATAAGGATATGGGCAACACAGGAACTATGACACAGCCCAGAGATCAGCAATACCTGAAGACTGGACTATTCTAGTTCAGTAAAGGCGGGAAACAAGGATTTTTTTTTTTTTTTTTACAAAGTAGCAGAAATTAGGTACAGAAACACAGTAAATGCTTTAATTCGGCTAGCGCACTTGAGTGTGTAGCCTACCAATTAAACTAAGCAAAAACAAACTTTAAAAGTGCAAAACAACCCTCAGAAATACAGGCAGGAATGCAATAAAACAACTTTACAGAGCTTATTTAGTAAAAGAAACAGAAAAGTCTATATATACAGAAAAGCAGCTAAAACACACAAACATTTCAGATGCAGTGCAACCTAGAGCACTTGAGTTGTAGCAATATTAAGGCTATTACAGTTATAATAAATGCTCTGAAATATACTGTATATTTCCAAAATGTTTGAGAAGCACAGTCAGAACACAAGGAGGTTCAGGCGAAAGAAAAAAAAAGTTTTGTTTTACTTTGTGAAAGGGAAAAAGGAGGAACAGAAGGCCTTATCAAATGTTCTCTCTGTATTAGGCAGAATGAGCTAATGACACTAGACTGGGAGGAGTGTCACAGTAGGGGCGGGCAACTGCAAAGCCACCAAGTATTTTCAGCTCAGTTGCGGTCAACAACTTATCCAGTCTGCACTGTGTATAAAGACAGAAACCCTATCAAAGTTAGGGCTTAAATACCAGAACAGAATTTTTTTTTTTTACAAGAACACAAAAGAACCAGCCCCCACTAGCCAAAAGATAATTACACAGAGGAAAGGCTTCAGTTAAAACAATAGCCTACAGACAGCAAGCACTAGAGACACAAATGAAAGTTTTTAAACAGATAAGGATTTGTAAAGATACAGAATAGACAAAGTGCTATATATATATTAAATTTTAAAAACAGTAATCTGTAAAAATAATCAAAAAAAAAAAATCAAGATACTTATATTTTCAGCTCAGTTGCGGTCAACAACTTATCCAGTCTGCACTGTGTGTAAAGACAGAAACCCTATCAAAGTTAGGGCTTAAATACCAGAACAGCTTTTTTTTTTTTTTTTTACAAGAACACAAAAGAACCAGCCCCCACTAGCCAAAAGATAATTACACAGAGGAAAGGCTTCAGTTAAAACAATAGCCTACAGACAGCAAGCACTAGAGACACAAATGAAAGTTTTTAAACAGATAAGGATTTGTAAAGATACAGAATAGACAAAGTGCTATATATATATTAAATTTTAAAAACAGTAATCTAAAAATAAAAAAATAAAAATCAAGATACTTATATTTTCAGCTCAGTTGCGGTCAACAACTTATCCAGTCTGCACTGTGTGTAAAGACAGAAACCCTATCAAAGTTAGGGCTTAAATACCAGAACAGCTTTTTTTTTTTTTTTTTTTACAAGAACACAAAAGAACCAGCCGCCACTAGCCAAAAGATAATTACACAGAGGAAAGGCTTCAGTTAAAACAATAGCCTACAGACAGCAAGCACTAGAGACACAAATGAAAGTTTTTAAACAGATAAGTATTTGTAAAGATACAGAATAGACAAAGTGCTATATATATATTAAATTTTAAAAACAGTAATCTGTAAAAATAATCAAAAAAAAATCAAGATACTTATATTTTCAGCTCAGTTGCGGTCAACAACTTATCCAGTCTGCACTGTGTGTAAAGACAGAAACCCTATCAAAGTTAGGGCTTAAATACCAGAACAGCTTTTTTTTTTTTTTTTACAAGAACACAAAAGAACCAGCCCCCACTAGCCAAAAGATAATTACACAGAGGAAAGGCTTCAGTTAAAACAATAGCCTACAGACAGCAAGCACTAGAGACACAAATGAAAGTTTTTAAACAGATAAGGATTTTTAAAGATACAGAATAGACAAAGTGCTATATATATTAAATTTTAAAAACAGTAATCTGTAAAAATAATAAAAAAAATCAAGATACTTATATTTTCAGCTCAGTTGTGGTCAACAACTTATCCAGTCTGCACTGTGTGTAAAGACAGAAACCCTATCAAAGTTAGGGCTTAAATACCAGAACAGCTTTTTTTTTTTTTTTTTTTTACAAGAACACAAAAGAACCATCCCCCACTAGCCAAAAGATAATTACACAGAGGAAAGGCTTCAGTTAAAACAATAGCCTACAGACAGCAAGCACTAGAGACACAAATGAAAGTTTTTAAACAGATAAGGATTTGTAAAGATACAGAATAGATAAAGTGCTATATATATATATTAAATTTTAAAAACAGTAATCTGTAAAAATAATCAAAAAAAATCAAGATACTTATATTTTCAGCTCACTTGCGGTCAACAACGTATCCAGTCTGCACTGTGTGTAAAGACAGAAACCCTATCAAAGTTAGGGCTTAAATACCAGAACAGCTTTTTTTTTTTTCTTTTTTTCAACAAATAGCAGGAAAATGCAGTAAATATGTAACACAGGCTAGCACACTTGAGTGTGTAGCCTCAACATTTAAATGCAACAAACAGGACAAACTTTAAAAGTGCAGGTGCAAAAAAAACTTTAAACAGTTTAAAACAGTTCAAGAAGCAGAAATATTTGCAGTTTAGCTAGATCGGACAGTCGCCCAGGTAGTAGCAGGAAAAAAACTTTTATCAGGTTAGCAGTCACTCTTTTAGCCTCTCTGCCACTAGCACCACTCTGCAGGACCACGAGGAGCTTGGCTGAGTAGTAACAAGTGCAAAAACCTCGCCAAAGCGGGTTTTATACAGGGGGATTTGAAAGAGCTAGAAAATGGCCCAAAATGGCCAATGGACTACCAGATTCTTGTGCTGGGAACACTCCTCCAGGGATAGATAGGCTGCTCTAAGCTCCCCACTGCCACTGGTGAACAAAGAATCCTCCCTTAATCCAAGAAAGGAAATGGCAACACAGGAACTTTCCAAAAGTCCAGAATACAGCAAAGCCTGTATTTGGACTACTCTAGGTTAGGAAAGACGGGAAACAAGGATAATTTATTTTTGTTGTTTTTCTTTTTTTCAACAAATAGCAGGAAAATGCAGTAAATATGTGACACAGGCTAGCGTACTAGAGTGTGTAGCCTCAACAGGTAAATGCAAAAAACAGGACAAACTTTAAATTACAAGCGCAAAAGTGCACTAAAGCTGGCTTTAAAGCAGGGGGTTAGAAAGAGATAGGAAATGGCCCAAAACGGCCCATAAGCTCTAGGTCACTGGGCTGGAACCACTCCTCAAGGGACAGATAGGCTGCTCAGAGCTCCCCACTCTCACTGGTGAACAAAGAAGCTTCCTCCTATCCAAATAAGGATATGGGCAACACAGGAACTATGACACAAAACGGCCCATAAGCTACACGTCACTGGGCTGGAACTACTCCTCAAGGGACAGATAGGCTGCTCAGAGCTCCCCACTCTCACTGGTGAACAAAGAATCTTCCTCCTATCCAAATAAGGATATGGGCAACACAGGAACTATGACACAGCCCAGAGATCAGCAATACCTGAAGACTGGACTATTCTAGTTCAGTAAAGGCGGGAAACAAGGATTTTTTTTTTTTTTTTTACAAAGTAGCAGAAATTAGGTACAGAAACACAGTAAATGCTTTAATTCAGCTAGCGCACTTGAGTGTGTAGCCTACCAATTAAACTAAGCAAAAACAAACTTTAAAAGTGCAAAAAAAACCTCAGAAATACAGGCAGGAATGCAATAAAACAACTTTACAGAGCTTATTTAGTAAAAGAAACAGAAAAGTCTATATATACAGAAAAGCAGCTAAAACACACAAACATTTCAGATGCAGTGCAACCTAGAGCACTTGAGTTGTAGCAATATTAAGGCTATTACAGTTATAATAAATGCTCTGAAATATACTGTATATTTCCAAAAATGTTTGAGAAGCACAGTCAGAACACAAGGAGGTTCCGGCGAAAGAAAAAAAAAAGTTTTGTTTTACTTTTTGAAAAGGAAAAAGGAGGAACAGAAGGCCTTATCAAATGTTCTCTGTATTAGGCAGAATGAGCTAATGACACTAGACTGGGAGGAGTGTCACAGTAGGGGCGGGCAACTGCAAAGCCACCAAGTATTTTCAGCTCAGTTGCGGTCAACAACTTATCCAGTCTGCACTGTGTGTAAAGACAGAAACCCTATCAAAGTTAGGGCTTAAATACCAGAACAGCTTTTTTTTTTTTTTTTTTTATACAAGAACACAAAAGAACCAGCCCCCACTAGCCAAAAGATAATTACACAGAGGAAAGGCTTCAGATAAAACAATAGCCTACAGACAGCAAGCACTAGAGACACAAATGAAAGTTTTTAAACAGATAAGGATTTGTAAAGATACAGAATAGATAAAGTGCTATATATATATATATTAAATTTTAAAAACAGTAATCTGTAAAAATAATCAAAAAAATCAAGATACTTATATTTTCAGCTCAGTTGCGGTCAACAACTTATCCAGTCTGCACTGTGTGTAAAGACAGAAACCCTATCAAAGTTAGGGCTTAAATACCAGAACAGCTTTTTTTTTTTTTTTTTTACAAGAACACAAAAGAACCAGCCCCCACTAGCCAAAAGATAATTACACAGAGGAAAGGCTTCAGTTAAAACAATAGCCTACAGACAGCAAGCACTAGAGACACAAATGAAAGTTTTTAAACAGATAAGGATTTGTAAAGATACAGAATAGACAAAGTGCTATATATATATTAAATTTTAAAAACAGTAATCTGTAAAAATAATCAAAAAAAAAATCAAGATACTTATATTTTCAGCTCAGTTGCGGTCAACAACTTATCCAGTCTGCACTGTGTGTAAAGACAGAAACCCTATCAAAGTTAGGGCTTAAATACCAGAACAGCTTTTTTTTTTTTTTTTTTTTTTTTACAAGAACACAAAAGAACCAGCCCCCACTAGCCAAAAGATAATTACACAGAGGAAAGGCTTCAGTTAAAACAATAGCCTACAGACAGCAAGCACTAGAGACACAAATGAAAGTTTTTAAACAGATAAGGATTTGTAAAGATACAGAATAGACAAAGTGCTATATATATATATTAAATTTTAAAAACAGTAATCTGTAAAAATAATAAAAAAAATCAAGATACTTATATTTTCAGCTCAGTTGCGGTCAACAACGTATCCAGTCTGCACTGTGTGTAAAGACAGAAACCCTATCAAAGTTAGGGCTTAAATACCAGAACAGCTGTGTTTTTTATTTTTTTTACAAGAACACAAAAGAACCAGCCCCCACTAGCCAAAAGATAATTACACAGAGGAAAGGCTTCAGTTAAAACAATAGCCTACAGACAGCAAGCACTAGAGACACAAATGAAAGTTTTTAAACAGATAAGGATTTTTAAAGATACAGAATAGACAAAGTGCTATATATATTAAATTTTAAAAACAGTAATCTGTAAAAATAATAAAAAAAATCAAGATACTTATATTTTCAGCTCAGTTGTGGTCAACAACTTATCCAGTCTGCACTGTGTGTAAAGACAGAAACCCTATCAAAGTTAGGGCTTAAATACCAGAACAGCTTTTTTTTTTTTATTTTTACAAGAACACAAAAGAACCAGCCCCCACTAGCCAAAAGATAATTACACAGAGGAAAGGCTTCAGTTAAAACAATAGCCTACAGACAGCAAGCACTAGAGACACAAATGAAAGTTTTTAAACAGGTAAGGATTTGTAAAGATACAGAATAGACAAAGTGCTATATATATATTTTAAATTTTAAAAACAGTAATCTGTAAAAATAATCAAAAAAAATCAAGATACTTATATTTTCAGCTCACTTGCGGTCAACAACGTATCCAGTCTGCACTGTGTGTAAAGACAGAAACCCTATCAAAGTTAGGGCTTAAATACCAGAACAGCTTTTTTTTTTTTTTCTTTTTTTCAACAAATAGCAGGAAAATGCAGTAAATATGTAACACAGGCTAGCACACTTGAGTGTGTAGCCTCAACATTTAAATGCAACAAACAGGACAAACTTTAAAAGTGCAGGTGCAAAAAAAACTTTAAACAGTTTAAAACAGTTCAAGAAGCAGAAATATTTGCAGTTTAGCTAGATCGGACAGTCGCCCAGGTAGTAGCAGGAAAAAACACTTTTATCAGGTTAGCAGTCACTCTTTTAGCCTCTCTGCCACTAGCACCACTCTGCAGGACCACGAGGAGCTTGGCTGAGTAGTAACAAGTGCAAAAACCTCGCCAAAGCGGGTTTTATACAGGGGGATTTGAAAGAGCTAGAAAATGGCCCAAAATGGCCAATAGACTACCAGATTCTTGTGCTGGGAACACTCCTCCAGGGATAGATAGGCTGCTCTAAGCTCCCCCACTGCCACTGGTGAACAAAGAATCCTCCCTTAATCCAAGAAAGGAAATGGCAACACAGGAACTTTCCAAAAGTCCAGAATACAGCAAAGCCTGTATTTGGACTACTCTAGGTTAGGAAAGACGGGAAACAAGGATAATTTATTTTTGTTGTTTTTCTTTTTTTCAACAAATAGCAGGAAAATGCAGTAAATATGTGACACAGGCTAGCGTACTAGAGTGTGTAGCCTCAACAGGTAAATGCAAAAAACAGGACAAACTTTAAATTACAAGCGCAAAAGTGCACTAAAGCTGGCTTTAAAGCAGGGGGTTAGAAAGAGATAGGAAATGGCCCAAAACGGCCCATAAGCTCTAGGTCACTGGGCTGGAACCACTCCTCAAGGGACAGATAGGCTGCTCAGAGCTCCCCACTCTCACTGGTGAACAAAGAAGCTTCCTCCTATCCAAATAAGGATATGGGCAACACAGGAACTATGACACAAAACGGCCCATAAGCTACACGTCACTGGGCTGGAACCACTCCTCAAGGGACAGATAGGCTGCTCAGAGCTCCCCACTCTCACTGGTGAACAAAGAATCTTCCTCCTATCCAAATAAGGATATGGGCAACACAGGAACTATGACATAGCCCAGAGATCAGCAATACCTGAAGACTGGACTATTCTAGTTCAGTAAAGGCGGGAAACAAGGATTTTTTTTTTTTTTTTGACAAAGTAGCAGAAATTAGGTACAGAAACACAGTAAATGCTTTAATTCGGCTAGCACTTGAGTGTGTAGCCTACCAGTTAAACTAAGCAAAAACAAACTTTAAAAGTGCAAAAAACCTCAGAAATACAGGCAGGAATGCAATAAAACAACTTTACAGAGCTTATTTAGTAAAAGAAACAGAAAAGTCTATATATACAGAAAAGCAGCTAAAACACACAAACATTTCAGATGCAGTGCAACCTAGAGCACTTGAGTTGTAGCAATATTAAGGCTATTACAGTTATAATAAATGCTCTGAAATATACTGTATATTTCCAAAATGTTTGAGAAGCACAGTCAGAACACAAGGAGGTTCCGGCGAAAGAAAAAAAAAAGTTTTGTTTTACTTTTTGAAAAGGAAAAAGGAGGAACAGAAGGCCTTATCAAATGTTCTCTCTGTATTAGGCAGAATGAGCTAATGACACTAGACTGGGAGGAGTGTCACAGTAGGGGCGGGCAACTGCAAAGCCACCAAGTATTTTCAGCTCAGTTGCGGTCAACAACTTATCCAGTCTGCACTGTGTGTAAAGACAGAAACCCTATCAAAGTTAGGGCTTAAATACCAGAACAGCTTTTTTTTTTTTTTTTTTACAAGAACACAAAAGAACCAGCCCCCACTAGCCAAAAGATAATTACACAGAGTAAAGGCTTCAGTTAAAACAATAGCCTACAGACAGCAAGCACTAGAGACACAAATGAAAGTTTTTAACAGATAAGGATTTGTAAAGATACAGAATAGACAAAGTGCTATATATATATTAAATTTTAAAAACAGTAATCTGTAAAAATAATCAAAAAAAATCAAGATACTTATATTTTCAGCTCAGTTGCGGTCAACAACTTATCCAGTCTGCACTGTGTGTAAAGACAGAAACCCTATCAAAGTTAGGGCTTAAATACCAGAACAGCTTTTTTTTTTTTTTTTTTTTTACAAGAACACAAAAGAACCAGCCCCCACTAGCCAAAAGATAATTACACAGAGGAAAGACTTCAGTTAAAACAATAGCCTACAGACAGCAAGCACTAGAGACACAAATGAAGGTTTTTAAACAGATAAGGATTTGTAAAGATACAGAATAGATAAAGTGCTATATATATATTAAATTTTAAAAACAGTAATCTGTAAAAATAATCAAAAAAAAAAATCAAGATACTTATATTTTCAGCTCAGTTGCGGTCAACAACTTATCCAGTCTGCACTGTGTGTAAATACAGAAATGCTATCAAAGTTAGGGATTAAATACCAGAACAGCTTTGTTTTTTATTTTTTTACAAGAACACAAAAGAACCAGCCCCCTCAAGCCAAAAGATAATTACACAGAGGAAAGGCTTCAGTTAAAACAATAGCCTACAGACAGCAAGCACTAGAGACACAAATGAAAGTTTTTAAACAGATAAGGATTTGTAAAGATACAGAATAGACAAAGTGCTATATATATATATATTAAATTTTAAAAACAGTAATCTGTAAAAATAATCAAAAAAAATCATGATACTTATATTTTCAGCTCAGTTGCGGTCAACAACGTATCCAGTCTGCACTGTGTGTAAAGACAGAAACCCTATCAAAGTTAGGGCTTAAATACCAGAACAGCTTTTTTTTTTTACAAGAACACAAAAGAACCAGCCCCCACTAGCCAAAAGATAATTACACAGAGGAAAGGCTTCAGTTAAAACAATAGCCTACAGACAGCAAGCACTAGAGACACAAATGAAGGTTTTTAAACAGATAAGGATTTGTAAAGATACAGAATAGACAAAGTGCTATATATATATTAAATTTTAAAAACAGTAATCTGTAAAAATAATCAAAAAAAAAATCAAGATACTTATATTTTCAGCTCAGTTGCGGTCAACAACTTATCCAGTCTGCACTGTGTGTAAAGACAGAAACCCTATCAAAGTTAGGGCTTAAATACCAGAACAGCTTTTTTTTTTTTTTTTTTTTACAAGAACACAAAAGAACCAGCCCCCACTAGCCAAAAGATAATTACACAGAGGAAAGGCTTCAGTTAAAACAATAGCCTACAGACAGCAAGCACTAGAGAAACAAATGAAAGTTTTTAAACAGATAAGGATTTGTAAAGATACAGAATAGACAAAGTGCTATATATATATTAAATTTTAAAAACAGTAATCTGTAAAAATAATCAAAAAAAAATCAAGATACTTATATTTTCAGCTCAGTTGTGGTCAACAACTTATCCAGTCTGCACTGTGTGTAAAGACAGAAACCCTATCAAAGTTAGGGCTTAAATACCAGAACAGAATTTTTTTTACAAGAACACAAAAGAACCAGCCCCCACTAGCCAAAAGATAATTACACAGAGGAAAGGCTTCAGTTAAAACAATAGCCTACAGAGAGCAAGCACTAGAGACACAAATGAAAGTTTTTAAACAGATAAGGATTTGTAAAGATACAGAATAGACAAAGTGCTATATATATATATTAAATTTTAAAAACAGTAATCTGTAAAAATAATAAAAAAAAAAAATCAAGATACTTACATTTTCAGCTCAGTTGTGGTCAACAACTTATCCAGTATGCACTCTGTGTAACGACAGAAACCCTATCAAAGTTAGGGCTTAAATACCAGAACAGCTTTTTTTTTTTTTTTTTTTAACAAGAACACAAAAGAACCAGCCGCCACTAGCCAAAAGGTAATTACACAGAGGAAAGGCTTCAGTTAAAACAATAGCCTACATACAGCAAGCACTAGAGACACAAATGAAAGTTTTTAAACAGATAAGGATTTGTAAAGATACAGACTAGACAAAGTGCTATATATATATTAAATTTTAAAAACAGTAATCTGTAAAAATAATCAAAAAAATCAAGATACTTATATTTTCAGCTCAGTTGCGGTCAACAACTTATCCAGTCTGCACTGTGTGTAAAGACTATCAATACTATCAATACTTAACAGTGGCACCTAGGGCTAATCACTGACCAAAACATATCTTTGCACAAACACATAGAAGTTCCTGCCAACAAGGTATTAACTCAGCTTAAGGTGTCATACAAAATATCTAACTTGTTGGCCACTGAGACTAAGTGAGCCATTGCCATGAATCCACTCCTTCACAGAATAAAATACTGCTTCCCTTTAACTGCATTTCTCTCTGCATACAAAGCTGCTCTCATTGAACTGGCTAGGAATAAAATACTTAGATTCATACACCTAGCTAGCATGTGCAAGCATTGCTGAGCTACTCACCACTCAAACAGTTTGATACCTGTTACAGTTTCCTTTCAAAATTTGCATCTTTACTCCTTCTTTCAGTCATCCTAACACACAGTGATATACTTAGGCTAGCGGTAGGAACCTAAATTATAATCACTTTTAGATTGCATTGTACCTATATTGCTTGAGCATAAACGCGCTGTGATACATTAACATAAAAGTGCCTTCAGTATGCATTTTATCCCTCAAGCCTTCAGTCTCAGAAGCTCCACTCAACCTGTGCTCCAACTACCATATTGCAGCTAATATCATACAATTATTTATAGGTGTCTTACTATATTTAACTGCAGAGTTTTATATGTGTATTTGAATCCCTATCATAACCATACATCACCGAGGTGCACAATCTCTACTTTGCTTTTCTCCCATCCCATCCTCCCTCACAGTACCTATATCTCATCCTCTCCTGCTTACTAAAACCCTAGTACACATCATACTTTTTGCTCTGTTATAACATTATGATTTTTTTCCTCTCACTTTGCAAAGGTCCTTGCACATTATCCACTCTAGTCTGCCATAAAAGATAAATGTGGGATTGCTGAGACCCACAGATCTCTGCACCACCTATTTTAGTCTGTTAAGCGATTTTTCTATTTGTATTTAGTGCTCCTAATATAACCTAGTATTCTTCCTGCTCAGCATTTTGTGTAAGACTTGGGCTTACTGATAGTTTTTTTGTCCACAGTAGTCCCTGGCTTTTAAGGTCTGATTAAAAAATCCTACTATATAACAGCACAACAACAATACCAAAATATCCCCTGAAAATTCTGGGCAAGTATTAACCAGTTACTACAGCCAGGACAATCTCTCACTCCAACTCACTCTACCACAAATACACAAGAAAGCATTGCAACCCAATTTAATAACTATTTCACCACCTCCATCCTAAACCTTACCAATACAAATAACATTACCCCACTAAACATCCCCACTGAATCTCAGACTTCTAGCAAGAACTTTTCATTCAAACCAGTACCACATAGCTTAATAAGAATAATGTTTAACACACCAAAACCTACCACCCTTGCTGCTTGACAATCTACCTTCGGACTACCTCAAGCTAGCAACAGAAACAATAGCCTATCCAATAACAATTAATTGTTCCATAAATGAACACTGTGTTCCACAATCTGGAAAACCTCCTATATTATACCACTTCATAAAGGGGAACCAACACTGACCTTACTAATTATAGACCTATCACAATTCTTTCACCCCTATCTAAGATCTTAGAAAAATGCATCCATTCACAACTCATGACTCACCTTAACTAACACCCAACATGGTTTTTGACCAAGCCATAGCACCACTACAGCACTATTAAGTTTTGCAGACACTTGTAATTTAGAGAAATATTGCCAGCCCAGCTATCTTGAATTTTGTAAATAATTTTATTTGTGAATATTGGTATCATTTATACAGAATTATATGTTATGTACTGAGCTAAGATGCATCCACAGTGTACCCTGCTGGAACATAGGAGACTAACCTGCAAAACTCAAGAATAGTTGAGGTTAAGTTACTTTATAGCTGGGCCATAAACAAAGGATGTTATCTCTGTTTCATTTCAGTAGCAGACACAATGTCTAGAGCTAGAAATTTTGGTATTATCTTGAAAGAGAAATAATTACTAGGTTTCAAATGTAAAAGTGTTTTATTGTTTTACGGCTTCCAGGATCTGGCAAACATCTGATAGATATGTATTTTAACAAAGATATGTTAAAATCTGTTAGTTTCTGTTTTAGCCTGGGAACTGAAGTAATGTGACAAAAAGTGATGCCATCCAAGCTAATCCAGCAATAAAATGTGATACTAATTTAAGAACTCTCTCAGAGAGAAACTGTGTGTCTTGTATATTGTCTTGGACCTAGCAAGAACATATGCTCATCATCATCATCATCTGCACTTGCCTTGCTGTAAGTAAGATTTAGGGCATAGTATCTCTTTTGATATAGATAAGAATATAGTAAAGCTTAGTTTAGATGTTTTCTGTATTTATTTAAGATTGTCCTGCAATGCTGTTTTAAAATATTTCCTGTGATTTTCAACTCTGAAGTAACTGTGTTGGATTTACTGAGTATTATCTTGTTCTTTTATTATTTATTATTAAATATATTTAAACCTATCTTTGTGGCTGATATTTGTGAGACGTATTTAAGCTCTTAGAGTACTTGCATATGTATTTCATGACACTGTACAGGCCCCTCCTAAATAGCCTTGCAAGTCTTGGTCAGACTACCATTGGTTTAATAGTAACATTACACAGTAGGATTGGACACCCTTTGTAAGGGCCTTATAGTATCTGATAAGTAGGGGGTGGTGGTAGTGGAAACTACCTTATAGTCTGGGCAGAAAGGAGCATAGCTAGTAAACTTGTGCCAGCCTTCCCCAGGGTATGTGTGTGTGTGTGTGTGTGTGTGTGTGTGTGTGTGTGTGTGTGTGTGTGTGTGTGTGTGTGTGTGTGTGTGTGTGTGTGTGTGTGTGTGTGTTTGTACATAAATCAAATCTCAAAGTGTGTGTGTGTGTGTGTGTGTGTGTGTGTGTGTGTGTGTGTGTGTGTGTGTGTGTGTGTGTGTGTGTGTGTGTGTGTGTGTGTGTGTATTCGGACAGAGAGGGTACTGGAGGTCTTGGCTTGGCCCCTCAGCTGAGATCTCAACCCTATAGCTATGCCAGTGGGGAGTCTTATTGGGGATCTGGAGAAAGAGGGAGAAATCAGTCCCAGACTGACTGTGATCTCTGTGTGCTCTTAGGGGAAATTCTACTTTACTGTGTGTGTGTGTGTACTTGTCATCCTTCCAATGTGTACATCCCCTAGCTGTTGCCAGTGGTGAGAATTGAGGCTCCTTGATTACTGGGCTAGTGCAGGGGAATCACAACACCATTAACCACTTTAGAAAAAATGGTCAACTAGTTTCCTCAATATTCCTAGATATCTGCAAAGTTTCTGATACAGTCGCACACCAAAAACTTCTACAAGAACTCCTGTCTCTTACCCTAAGCCACTCTGCTCTTCAGTGGTCCCATGCTTACTTATCAAACCGACAACAAGCAGTAAAATGGCACAATGAACTCTTTCCTAAACTACCCATAACACAGGATGCACCACAATGTTCAATCCTAGGTCAACTCTTATTTAACATTTTTACTAATACGCTCTCGAATATGCAGACAACTCCACACTTACTTGTGCAGCACCTTCCCTCTCTGAACTCCACAAAAAAAAAAGCTCTCTTTCACTGCTGTAGAATCCTGGCTTTCTAGTGTACAATTAATCCTCATCCCCAACAAAACAAAGCTAATGCTATTCATAAACAACAACTCTCAAACCAGCATTTACCTTTCCAAATCTACTCCTCAAATAATACTAAGACTGAACCAGTATCAGACACCAAACTTCTTGGTATTACAAATGATAACAACTTTAAATTTGATAAACATCTGGCAACTGTCATTAAAAATGTTCACATCAAATTTGGCTCCCTATATAGAGCAAAACCCTATCTTACTGATTACTCCAATCTATTGCAAGGATACATTTACTGTCCCCCCCCTCCTATATGCCTCTGCTATTTTCACCAACCTGAAGAAATTCAAACTAACTAACCTTGAAGCATGCTATAATAAAATTGCCCAATTTCCCAACAACTCACCATATAGAGAACACCACTGTATTGCATTACAGCAACTTAAACGGCTAGAACTACCCAACCTCCTTATACTTACCCAACTTACTGCTGCCCACAAGATCATATATCAAGCTGAAAAATGTCCAGCTCTTCAAAACCTACTAAAAACCCAATCTAACACCAGAGAACTCAGATCACCTGATAAACTCCTTCTACAAGTAACTAGGGCTAACAGCTTCCACAGAGACTCTCTTTATTCCAATAGTATCTCCAGAATACGGAACATGACCCCTCAACCAGTCTTATCCACTGCCAACCCCTATATATTTAAAACATTTCTCAAATCCCACCTAGCAAAATCATGACTCTGCTCCTATCTTAATCCTGGCTGAATAATATTATTAGTCACAGTACTCCTAATTTCTACTTAATCAATCTTGTATTTAGTCACTTTCCTACTAACTCACCTTGATATACTACCTCATTCTCACCCCATAATCATCGCTATCCTTTCTATTATAGAATGCATTCTTTTAACTTTTCAATGTCTAAATTAACACGTCTTCTTTGAATAATCCTACTTGATCCTCAAACAATTCCTGAAAAATCCACCAATTATTGTATTGTATCAATAAAAATGTACTAAGTTCAAAAGTTTACTGTATGTAAAACCTATGTGTGATTCAACCAAAGTTTGTAATCTGCTATGTTTTACTACTATCCGTATTTCAAATGTCTATATATTTTTAATTGTGACATACTTAATTGTAAGTTTCTGTGTAACTTGGGGGCTTTCCCCCGGCCCTCGACTGAAAAAGGGTTCTTACTCAGTTGGACTATGCTGGTAAACAAATGTAAAAATAAAAAATAAATAAACAAATGTTTAATCTGTTTGATACTACCTTAGGAGAACAACAGTAATACAAATATAATTATCCTCCCTTTGCTTTACTGTAAGTGCAACATTTGCAAGCTGTTTCCTCGTCCCTTACATTGTAATAACATCTATGAGCTGTGTAATATTCTTACATACAAATCTGTATTTATAATGAAGTTAACAGTGTGTATTTAAGCATCAATAATATATGCTTTCTTGTAAATGTGTTTTACTTATTCAGAGTTACATAATTTATTTTTACTGTACATACAATCATTGTCAAATGCCTTAATGACAATGTATGTTTTTGTTTTTTTTTTCCTTCTTTGTATTCCTAAGTTAATTTTGTTTTTAGTTATTGTCTTTGCAGCTGTGGCCTGAATTATGGCTGAAAAAGGTCCCTGGTCCAGTTCACTTACCTTGTTAACAAAGCAGCATAAAGAAGTAAATAGACAGATAGATAAATAAAAAGTAGCAACAATCATAGGATTCTGTTGAAGAATTAAATAGATGCCTAAACCATGAACTACATGACCTCCGTGCTATTCTGATATGTAGCAAAGAGGCTACAAATCCATCTGTAAATTATTTGAACCACCATTCCTTAGCTCTGAGTCAGAGAATAATTATGGAGAATGTAACTTATGTCATGATGTGCAGTCTGATATAAAAACATTCTAGTTATTAATGTATGTGCAGCCATGGCATTTAGCATATTAAAACCCTAACACAAATAGAAAATTTTAGGCATGTATTACATTTTTTTATATGTTCAAAGGTAATACTAGGCTAGTTGCCCTCAAGGTCATTTTAAGCATAGTCAATATCCCTTTGGGTGTTAGATTGGCCTTACCCATCCATCATCATTATCATCAACCTCCTTTTCCCCGTATTCTATGTTGGGTCACTATCTCTAGCGATCCTTTTTCCCATATTCTACATTGGGTCACTATCTCTATTGATACGTTTTCCCATATTCTACATTGGATTCCTATCTCTATCGATCCTTTTTCCCATATTCTACATTGGGTCACTATCTCTGTTGATCCTTTTTCCCATATTCTGCATTGAGTCACTATCTCTATCGATCCTTTTTCCCATATTTTATATTGGGTCACTATCTCTGTTGATCCTTTTTCCCATATTCTACATTGAGTCACTATCTCTATCGATCCTTTTCCCCATATTTTATATTGGGTCACTATCTCTGTTGATCCTTTTTCCCATATTCTACATTGAGTCACTATCTCTATTGATACTTTTTCCCATATTCTACATTGGGTTTCTATCTCTATCGATCCTTTTTCCCATAATCTACATTGGGTCACTATCTCTATCGATTCAGTGCCATTCTCTACCATCTTCATCAGTCATGCTGCCTGACTGTTGCTGGTCTTCTCTCACACAATCCATTCATCTCTTTGCCAGATGCCTTTGTTTCGTCTTGCCTTCTTCTTGTCTGTCCCAAATCCTTTTCACCAGACTGACTTCTGCACTGTTGTACATGTGTCCAACCACTATAATCTGATTTCTCTGACTTTCCATACTATTGGAACTATTTTGGCTTCTGCTCTGATGTCTTCATTTCTTTGTCTGTCCCACAGTGTGTATCCTATTACCCATCTCAGGCACTTAATCTGCATCACCTCTAGCTTCCTCAACTGCTCTTCCCTTACTGTCCAGGTATCTGTACTATATGGTAGTACTGGTTACACCATTGTTTTGTACACTTTACTTTTCAGCTTCTTTGATATTCTTCTGTCATACACTACACCTGACACTTTGTGGCAGTACTCTGTGGCAGCTGGCTGCAGACCTTCCAATTCTAGGCTTTCACTTCCTCATTCAGACTTTCCTTCTCCTCAACCAACCCTCCTAGATACTTGAAACTATTAACCTGTTCCACTATTTCCCTTATATCTCATTTCTCATCTTCTTCTGATTTCCTCCATTTGCTGCCATTACAATTATCTTATCTGTACTCACTTTCATCCCATGTGCCTTTGGTTTTGATTCCATTCCCCTATACATGGCTGAAGTTCTTGCTTAGAGTCTGCCTGTAATGCCACATTGACTGCATACAGCAACTCTGTTTATCTGTCCCATTCAGCCTCATTGCTAATGCAGTCCATCACCAGTTTGAACTGTGAGCTCAGATGCTCATATTCAAACCCTGATGCACACCCGCTTCCACTGGGAACCACCTCTGAGAGTCCAAATACTGTTCATCCTTGAGTTCCTGGGTCCTTGTACATAGCCTGCACTAATTCTACCACTGTTTCTGGGGCTTTAAACCAACACAGGACTGCCCAAATCAGCTTTCTTGGGGCCTTGCCATATGCTTATTTTCAAGTCTAGGAATCCTTTACCCTGACCATCTCACAATAACCTCCTCTAAGATCTCTCTACCTCCCTTCCCCCCTGCTGAAATTCTGTCAGTGAATGTAGTTCTCAACAAACACCTTACCTTAACTATTACCACCATATGCATACCTCCTGGTGATGATATCTCCCTCCTTGAACAAATACTATCCTGGTTCTCAGATAACATTACAGAAACAAACATCCCAGGGGTCGTCAGCATAAATTGGCATCCCTATAAAACAGACTCCCCTTGTCAAAGTATAAACCTTTATTGTTTCCCATGGGTCATTTCAACTCCAACCCACCTAAATAAACTCTCAAACTCACATCCAATTATCGACTGGATACTAGTATCTCATCCCAATAAATACCATAAACTTGAATCACTATCTGACTCTCTTAATGACCATGCACCTATTTGAGTAGTTAGATACACCTCCCACCCTACTAGTACTCATAAATATAAAACTTTCTGTAAACTGACCAACTTCAACCCAGAATACTTAAATAACTTCCTGTCCTCCATTAACTGGTCTTCACTCTTTTCACTACCTCTTAATGATACTGTCCTACACTTCACTTCAACTTTCTTAAATATTCTTAACACTCTTGCTTCTCTTCGTATAACAAGATTTAAATATCAAATCTCCCCTTGGCTTAGCCACACCACTCATTCCTCTATCCATATCTGAGATATAGTGTGGAAAAAATAGAATAAATCAAAATCTCCTTCAGACTTACAAAAATATAAAGAACCTAGAAACAAAACTAAAAAAATGCTAGTATCTGACAAAAGAAACTTCTACTCACAATCCACCTCTAATCACAATAGTAAACCTAGGGACTTCTGGAAGTCAATTAACCACATCTTACATCCAGGAAACCCACCATCTCCTAACCCTGATCCTAACATGTCTCCCACAGTTCAATTCTTTTTTCATCAACACCATCAGTAATTTACTGCCTTCTAACTCCAGATCTCTTCCTAACTCCACCCTTGCTTCTGATTCATCTAGCCCATACTCCGAAAAACACCCCAATCCCCAAAAAACACTTTTGCTCTTCAACCTGTATCAACTGCCTATATCAAAAAACTTCTTCAGAACCTAAAGCCATGCTCTCCATCTGCTGACAACTTTCCACCATACTTCCTAAAAATAGCCACCTGTTTCATTGCATACTCCATATCTATTCTGATAAACTGCTCACTGTCTGAATCTACTGTTCCATCTATCTGGAAAAAAATCTATACTATCCCCATCCATAAAGGAGGAAAATCTACAGAAATTTCCAATTTTAGGCCTATAGCTATTCTCTCTCCACTCTCAAAAGTTATGGAAAAATGCATCAATGCACAGTTATTACAGCACCTACTACCAGAAAACCTTTTAACACCCAGTCAGCATGGTTTTCAACCAAACCACAGTACATCCACTGCTCTCATCGCTTTTACCAATTCAATTGCACAATCCAGCGACAATAACAAAATAGTCTCTTGCCTATTCCTGAACTTATCCAAGGCATTTGATACTATGTCTCATCCTTTGCTCATTTCTAAACTAACAGAACTTAATATGTCCCCATCCACTTTCTCTTGGTTCAGCAGTTACCTGTCCAATAGGCAACAATCTGTTAGATGGCTTTCTACACTGTCCCCTCCTTTGCCAGTCACCACAGGTGTGCCCCAAGGCTCCATCTTAGGACCTCTTCAATTCAACATTTTTACCAACAATCATTATAAATCCTGCCCCATCCCCAATATGCGGACAGTTCTACAGTCATCACCTCCTTTGATTATTTCTCAGACCTGCTTTCCAAAACCCAACAAACTTTCATAAATCTTGAGACCTGGCAAAGCAATAACCAGCTAATACTGAATGCTAAGAAAACTAAACTACATCTATTTCTACCTAAATCACTCTCTCATAGCACCTCAGCCTTCACTATCACCTCTTTAGACAGCACCACCATCAATGTTGAATCCCATACCAAATTACTAGGGGTCATGACTGATGATAAACTAAAGTTCGACCTTCATATAAATTACTGTATCAAAAATCTTACCAAAAGCTTGGCTTACTATAACGTAACAAATGATATCTCACACCAGAGGCAAGATGGTTACTCTCTCTTGCCTATCTCCAACCCTATTTCTTCTATGGCTTCCAAATCCTCACAAACCTACATACAACACTACTGAATAAGATGGAAAATACATACCACAAAATATCTAGATTCGCTGCCAACACTCAACCTAAATCACATCACTGCCTGGCTTTGAAAACACTTAACAGGCTTGAGTTCCCCAATCAACTTATTTTCTATCAACTTAATATTATCCACTCCATCCTCTACAAACCCTCCTTCTACCATAACATTTTCAACATCTTAAATTATTACCTCCCAACCAGAAAACTTAGAAGCACCAGCCAAAACCTCCTTGACATCTACAAACCAAACAGATCAATTGGTGAAACCATCTACAACTATCTTCCCTATATCCACTGGAATAAGCTACCTTTAACAATCAGATCTATCACAAAGCCCCACCCATTTAAAATTACCCTAAAAGTCTACTTTACAAATACCTGGCCTTGCTCCTGTACACAACCACCATGAACTTAATCACCTGACCCCCTTTGCATTCATACCCTTCTTAATTCATACGTAATTCTAGCCCCAGAACTCTAACTCCTAATACCTTTTTTCACAAAGTTTCTCCACTACTCATATTTACCTCCCCTCCCGTCTTTTTCCTCTTTGCTTACTCCCCTTTCTCAGATTTCGCTTGATTCTAACTACTACTGCTCTCCTCTCTTATTTATAAATTTAAAAAAATCCCTAATTTTCCCTCTTTTACCCATAGCCACCCCTCTTTTTTCTCTTGACACTTTACCTTTTTTCATCACCTGCTCTATCAACTTCTCCTCTGCTTCTGTTTACTGGTGTACATGCTGTTGCCTGTGAGAAAAAGATTTGATATACAGTACTTTCTGTACTCTTATCTTAAACTCTTAGTTATTTGTCATTATTTCCCCTCTAAATGGTGAAGTCCTTACGTACTGGAGATAAATGAATGACTTTAACATATTGTTTTATTGTCTTTTTTGTAAATACACCTTTTAAAATCTCATGCTACATTTGGGAACCCAAGCATTATAATGGATGTTTATATTACCTCATGCATACTGTACTGTTTGTAAACATTGTTATGGTGTATGTAATACTTTGTGGAGCTTTTCTCCCTAGGCCTTTGCTGAAAATGGGTGCAAGCTCAGTCAGACATTCCCGTCAACAAATGTCAAATAAACAAATAAATAAATAAGGAAAGCTGGTGGTGGAATGCAGAAGTCCCTGAAGTCATCAAAAGAAAGAAAGAATGCAGGAAAAGGTGGGAGATAGAAAAGACAGACCAAGGTAAAAAGAAATACTAGTTAACAAAGAGGCTGAGACATACCTCCCAACTATCTAGATTTTTACAGAATGTCCAGATTTTTGTCTCATATTTTTGGTCTGTTCCTCATAAAATTTGTGTTTCTACTAGCAAATTGGTGAGGATGAGTTCACTAAATAATGACAGTCATTTGAGTTTCCTTTAGGAAATGTATGGTAAAACAAAACCTTTAGTTTAGCAACTTTCTAAATTTATAAGAGCAATACTTTCTATTTTTGGGCCTTTGTCCCTCCTTTATTTTTTGCTTTGTCCAGAGTTCTTGTGCTATGAGGTTGAGAAGTATGCTAAAAGATGAGTTGCAGTAGCAAAGAGCAAGGCATTATAGGTACTCTACCAGCTTCTGGAAAGTGAAACAGTAGATGGCAAAAGAAAAAAAAACTCTATCAAGTTGTAAGGCAAAGAGAGAAAGATAAAGAAGATAGTCAAGACACCCTTCATAAGGGATGCCAGCAATCCACAGGAAATTAAAGGCAGATGGAAGGAAGACTTCCAGCAACTTCTGAATGGAGAAAATCCCACAGAAGCTGTACTGCCCAGACACAACCTATTTTGAAAGATGAAGAGGAGCCCACCCTAGAAGAAGTAAGAAGGGTACTAAGGGAAATGAAGTCAGGAAAAGCTTCAGGCTCAGATGATGTCACAGCAGATATATAGTCATAGGTTCATAGGTAAGTAGTAGATTGCTACCCTTGCAGGTCATTTTCAGCCTATCCAGTTTCCCTTTTTGAGCTTGAATTAACCTATTCCATTTGGATAGAGATTGGCCTTTCCCATCCCATGGTTCATAATTATATATTACCCCAAAACAGAATAACTGGGATCATACCATAAATAATGTGAGGGGACTCGTGCATATGAGCATTCAGAAGCTGCATTTGTTCAGTAGAAGTCCAAGGGGAAGTCCTAGGGTAAACTTTCTGTTTCCCATACATAGATCCAAGGAATGTACTTTGTTTTATGGGGATGGGGGGTCTATTCAAGAGCAGTGGCATCCTGTACAAGATATGGGTCTATATTAGAAGACTGAAGATGCATTCTTTCGACTAAATCTTGGTTGAACTTAAAAAGCTGAAAACGCAAAATATTGAAGCGGCAGATAAGAGAATTCTTTCCCTGGGAAAGAATTTGCTTGGCCACTTCGGTACTTTGCCATTTTTGGCACTGTAGTGAGGTCTTGGAGTTGATATATTTAAGTAGGGGGTTGTGTGGGGAGCGAAGCTACCCACTTATTGTAATGTTTGAAATTGATTTTTTTTTTTTGTTGGAACAGTGATTTTCTTCCCTTGGAAAAAAATTGCTGTTCTGACACTTCAACATTGTAAGTGTTCACTTACATAGGGTTGATCAATCACCGTTCGCTTTTTTAAGCATTCAGTGATTTAATATAGACCCCAAGATATACCTGTCCCTCCAAACCATTCTGTTGATGTTGCAGAAGTCGTTAAATCCCTAGACTGAGTGTTTTTGATGCCATTTGACTTACTGATACAGTAAATCCATCAGTATTGCATTGGAATATGCACTGTTTGCCAGACACAGGTCACCTTTTTGCAGTTTGTAAGATACCAAGTATAGTGACAGAGCCTTGAGTTGGTCCATGTTGGACATATCATTTAGGTCTTGTATCCTTTTAGTAAGTTATCTTTGTGGCCATTCCAGTTGTTGCATGTGTCTGGACAGATACATGCCAAGGGGGCATCATATTCAATGATTGTCATAATATGGGCTGAATAAAGGGGGACAATTACATCCCTAGATCTCGACACAATCCCTTTGTTTGTAAGGTGTGTAATATAGTAGTACTTTTTTATGACAGTGGACACATATTGGTTGAAAGCTTGGCCACTGTCCACATTAAGTTCCCAAATCCAGAACAACTGAGTCAACTCTTATAGGGTAAGGATAAGATCTTACATTATCAGATGTTAAATAAATATCACTTAGTAAGAAATTTGCTGACACTTCTTAATTTCCTGATGCATTTCAGTTAAAAAAATATTAAATGTTGAGGCATAAGAGTGCTTGCATTCCAGGCAGAGCTATTGTTTTTCTCAGTACTTTTTTCCAACTTGAACTGACTAGACCACTTACAATACAAATGTTGAATTTTGGGGGGGTGAGGTTCAACAAGGAAAGTTTCAAAGTATTCTAGGTAAACAGCACACTGTTACCTGGAAATAATTGTGATCTCAAATATAATTTTATCTTGATCATATAAAATCTGTCCAGGCCCCTGTTGGATGGATAAGTTGCCAAACATATAAAGTCAACAATTTCTATATGATTCAAAATAATTGCCTTAAATATCTTGAATACTCTAGCTGCTTTTTTAACCAGTTGTATTAATTAATTTCTCTTATTAACTGAATACTTGCTTAATTTTGATCTGGGTTGCAGAGGAGCTAGAGCCTGTTCCAGCACTTAGTGAGTTGGGTGTATGGCAGAGAAACTTATCCTGGCTAGGGTGCCAGTCTATCACAGAACATGCAGGTGTATATATACACACACACACACATATACACACACACACATATACATCAGAGCCCAAGTGTGCAGTTTTAGCACTGATGTGTTATCATACCAGCAAGAGCAGTTTCAGCAACAGGAATATCAGAACAATGACTTACAGAATTAGTCCAAAATGATACAAAAATAACTGAACCCACAGACATTGCAAACATACTGGTAGACAGGTTCAGTGAAAATTTCTCCCCTCCCTCCCCCCCAAAAGGAGAAATATCTATCCCAGCAGAGTGTAGCCTCCCAATCATCTCAAATGCCCAGGTGAGAGCTGCTCTCTCTAAAGCTAAAAACACAGCATCAATGGGACTAGATGGTGTCCCCAGCTGTGTGCTACACAAACTCAATGAGGAACTAAACCCACAAATAAGGCTGCTGTTTAATCTTAGCCTTACCACAGGATATGTACCCAAAGAGTGGCGTACGGCAACTGTGGTCCCACTCCACAAAGGCGGTGCTTCTACGGACCCTGGTAATTACCGCCCCATAAGCTTAACAAGCCTGGTCTGCAAAGCTATGGAGAGGATCATAATGGAACTCATAAATAAAGACATAGGGGACCTACAGACATTGGATCCTACCCAATTCGGCTTTGTCAAGGGCAGATCATGCCTCTTGAACTTGGTCGACTTTTTTGAAACAGTCACCAAGGCCATTGATGAGGGTAAGGCAGTTCACACAGCCTACCTTGACCTTGCAAAAGCTTTCGACACAATACCCCACTCGGGTATCATAGAAAAGCTCACCAGCTTAAATGTAAACTCATATGTCACAAGATGGGTTGCAAACTGGCTCAAGGACAGAACCCACAGGGTTAGAGTTGCTGGCGCCATGTCAGACTCCAAGCCGGTCACAAGCGATGTCCCACAGGGCTCAGTCCTGGGCCCCCTCTTGTTCGGCATCTACTTTTCAGAAGTGCAGGCAAACATAGGAGGATTGTAGCTGACAAAGTTTGCAGATGACTGCAAACTGGGCGCCATAGTTGAAAATCCATCAGACACAGATATCCTTCAGAGAGGTCTCATAGAAATGGATAACTGGTGCCAGAGCCATGGCCTTAAGCTAAATGCCAAAAAATGTATAGTCATACCCTTTGGTAAAAACAAGGTAACCCCAAGTTACCACATAGGTGGCAATCCATTAAGCACAGAAGAGGTTATCAGGGACCTGGGGACCCAAGTTGATAGTAACCTTTCTTTTGACACTCACATTGCCAAAGTGGTTAGGAGGACCTTCTACATTGCCCACCTGATTATGAAGGGATTCACATCCAGATCAAGGGAGGTCATTGTTCCCCTGTACTCTTCACTTATCAGACCAATGATTGAGTACAATGCCCCATTCAGAATGTATCTTACCCGACACCTGCAGCAATTGGAAAGACCCCAAAAGTTCATCACCAAAAGGATAAAGGGGCTCAAAAATATGCCATATGCTGCCCGACTGAAGAAACTCCAGCTCTATTCAGTCGCATACCGTCTGCTCAAAGGTGACCTGTGCCTGACATACAAGGCCATGTCCAACCCGGAATTAATGAACATGCTCCACCTCAAAAAATCCAAATCCACCAGAGCCACAAGAGCAAGAGACTTAAACCTCAACACGGATATAAATAGGACGTGCTGGAGGGATAGATTCATCACCTAGAGACTCCCTATGCTGTGGAACAGAATCCCAGTCCATGTGAGACAGAGCACCTCACTGGCTCTGTTCAAGAGGAATCTTGACCAGTGGATGGGAGATCGTAGGTTTACCCCGGGATCATCTCTGTATCACTGCTGGACAGAGGCATGGCAAACTAATGGGTATAGTATTCTTCAACCTAAGGGGTGGTGAAAGCCACACAACTCTGGCTAGGCTTATAAATGCCCTAGGGCAGATAGCCTAGTATGAACCTATGAACCTATGAACCTATGAACCTATGAACCTATGAACCTATGAACCTATGTGTATGTGCACACAGATTTTTGGAGGGTGTCAGAAAGGTAATATGGAGAGCTTCCACAGCACTGCAGTAAACTTTATATTAAACATACATAGCTTAGGCATGTAGGCTGCCAGGCTAGATGTCTTTGAATTGTGGTAGTAACTTTATTCATTTTATGCAGCTCATTTTCATATGTACTACCCACCAATTTCCTAATTAGTACTTATTTATATATATGTTCAACACACAGATGTCGGGAAACAGCAAAACATATGTTTAATTTTTCAATGTTTTGAAAACACATGTAGCACACATACATACATATGTATGTGTCTTTGTTTTTTGTGTGTGTGTGTGTGTGTGTGTGTGTGTGTGTGTGTGTGCACCATACCTCTCAACTGTCCAGATTTCACAGAATGTCCAGATTTTTGGCTCATATTTTGGCCTTTTCCCCATAAAATTTGTGTTTTTTTTAGACAAATCACCGGGATGATCTGAGGTTTGTAGTCACTAAATAATGACATACATTTGAGTTTCAGACTTTAAATCCTTCAGAGAATGTAAAACAAACCCTGTTACTCTAGCAACTTTCTAAGTTTATAAGAGCAATATTTAAAATATGTTCCTATTTTTGGGTCTTTGGCCCCCTATTTTGTAGGCCTTTGTCCAGATTTCTTGCAAGTTGCAGTAAAAGATTGAGAGGTATGGTGTATACACACACACACACACACACACACACACACACACACACACACACACACACACACACACATGATAGAAAGAGATAGAAGGAGACAGTTTAGTTACTGTCAGTGTAAAAGAAGAAAATATAGGACAGATATAAGAAAAATATAAGTATTTAAGTAACTCCTATTTTAACTTCTGAGTACTTTATCTTGGATTTTGTTAAGGATTTATACTTGTCATGCCTTGAATCAGTAGAGGTCAGCTAAGAGGAAGTAGTATTTTGCTATAACATGGTTCCTCCCTTGTGGTCATCTGTCACTTGTGTACAGTACACAGAAAACAAAACATGAAAGGTCATTTAGACAAATGGAAGAAATGACCTTAAATATATAAAAATAATTTGTTTTACAAAACACACAGGTACTTGCATCCAGTTATAGCAGCATTAGACCGTGCCATAGCTGGCTATTTACAATACATTTCAACCTTCATTGGTCATTCCACTCCATTTAGTCATCAAAACTCCTTTATTTCTTCTTCACAGAAAATGGTAATATTTCTACAAAGAATGAGAGTCATATCAAGGCATAAAACTACAGTTTCTAGAGTACAAAGATGTTAAATCACAAACTTGCATATAAAATTAAATATAGTGATTTTTTTCCCGTGATCTGAGCTTTTTCTTTTGCCATATCTGTCATGCTTAAGCTTCTTGAGTTCTTGTTAGTCCCTTTGCATACATCACAACTGAAACCAGATTTTGCAGAATGCCCCTGTGTTGCCTCATATTTTTGCCCTGTCCATCATACAGTTTTTGAACACGTGCTAAATCACTAAGGTCTACAGTCAGTCAGTAAAGCCGGACATTAAATTTTCCTACTTCCTATTGTTCAGATAATGCATGCTGATGCAAAACTATTGTTCCATTAACTTTTTTATGTGAATCAGAGAGTAATATTTAAAAGATGTCCCTGATTTTGAGACTCTGTCTTCCTGTTATTTTTTGGCTTTGTCCCTGTTTGGTGAGCAAAGAGGTTGACAGCCGTGCAGAGAGAACCTGTTTACTGGTAAGATCAGAATTAATGTATTTCCACTAAAACTACATAGAAGGACTAACAGAACTAGTTATTCCCCATTATTCTACATAAAAAAATACAAATGTAGGTGCTTTTATTTATGTGTTAATTGGGTGGTCACAATATCAATAGCAAAGGTGTTCATTTTTTATTGATGACATGCAGATGTACATCAAAGTATAATACTTTGCACCAAAATAAAGGCATTGTTATACTGTTTGTTAAAATAGACAGAGTACATAACAGATCAAAACACATAACACACCATTCCATTCAGTGCAAGGTGTACAGATAATTTAATATAGTGATCAAACAAATTAGCACATTTTATGAGAAACGCTGTTGTCAAACTGTGTCAGTTTCACAGCTATGAGGTCAGTGTACTAATTTCACAACAGCATATGTGACAGTGAGGCAAAGGAAGTTATACTGGAAAGAAACCTTTATAGCGTGGCCTCAAGGACAATGGTAGAAAAGTTCAGGCAGGTCTATAGCTACTGCAATCATGTTACCTTCCAGTAAGTTTCTGTTGTTTCTGTTGTGTGATGAATCAACTGGTCATGGAGGATATGCATTCCTTCTTTAAACAGCCTCCTGGGGGTTGCTATTCACATGCAGACAGCTTTATTAGTCTTTTGCCTGTCTGTAATGCAGCCATGTGTTTTACTTTAAGTTAAACCACCCACTGAGTCACATAAATAAACTCAGGATAGCAGAGGAGTGCAATCTACGTTTGTCATGAGACAAATTCCTTCATTACAGAGATATAAACTTTTCTATGGCTCATAGGAGCTTTAAGTGATACTATAAAAAAAAAAGGATCCTGCCGGTCAAAAAATCACCTGATTTAGTTTCACTGCAAGGTGGATGCAAAAAATTAGTTAGTGAAATGCAAGGGAAAAAAAAAGGCTAATGTAAGATGCCCGTGTCCAGTTAGCTAAACATAGTTCCTTTGATCAGTGTGGTATAAATACCCATTACTAGGGAGGGCACTCAGCTTAGCAAGTGAAAAACACATGCCCCCATTTGGTAAGTCAGGTATTGACACTAGGAATATGGACATTCTGTCACACATGCACTGACCTTTTCTCTTCTCTTTGGGTACTTGAACTCCCTACTTAGAAAGATACAGGTATCTCACTTTGAGACATTTTGAACATTCTATTGTATTCTAAATGAAACATGAGGTCAGTGAAACACAAAAGGATCATCGTTTGAAATATGTGTGCTTTGATGTGTGAAGTGATCTAAATGTCTTTTTCTATAAAACACATAAGCTTTCACCCCTAAAACGTGATTTTTCAGGTTAATAAAAAACAAGTATTCTAATTATAGAGACAAAAGCTCAAGAGCCAGTGAGGGAAACATACAGATTTCCCTGAAAAAGAGAAAAATAACCCCACTATAACTGTTGCTTGAAACAGAACAGCATATGGATAATATTTTTTATATGCCACTTGAGTTACATCTAGCATTGATCTTCAAAGTGTTTTGTTTTATTCATAAGAAACTCTTTTTAATGATGATGCTATCTTAGTGTAAGACACAGAGGTATGATGCATTTTCTTTTGGAGATGGTTGCAGGTTAGACAAAAAAACCCATGGAAAGCACCATCTCCCTATTATGAGATAATATCTGCCTGTCCGTCTGTCTGTCTCTCTCTATTTTTTAAAGCACTCTGCTAAGTTCTGTTGTTGTCTCTACAAAAGTGGCAGTGGAAACCACTTTTGCACCTATATGTATATATCAAGAGCATTGTTCTACACCAGCATAAGTAATGATGCTGTTACTGTGCTGACTAGATAAAACATTTCCAGGTCGGGTGGTACAGGTTATCCGATAGAAATGTATTTCCTTTGCTCCTGGAAGTCATTTTACCCAGTGATAAATATGTAGTAAAAATGTTGTTCCTTATATTCTAGCAGCAAAAAGACAATGTACAACTGAGCATAGGTTTCTTTATAACAGCATAGATTGTTGATATTTTGCAGTATACATTCAACAAGCTATATGTGTGAATAAGTCTGATTCTTTACACAGGGCATCTTTAACCAGACTACTTACACTGGATACTGTTACTATTTATTTATTTTACATTTGTTGACCGGGATAGTCCGTCTGGGTGTGAGCCCATTTTCAGCAGATGCCCGGGAAGAAAAGCTCCAATAGAAATAAGAATAACAATGACAGGCACAGTGTAGATTTTACATAGAACTTTACAGAAATATTTAGAGACAACAAGAAGTACATTAAACAATAGGGACATCTATGTAAAGGAGAAAGTTACTACAATTATATATTTGAGTCATGTTTATATGTGCATATATATATATATATATATATATATATATATATATATATATATATATTATATATATATATATATATATATATATATATATATATATATATATATATATATATATATATATATATATATATATATATATTTTTTATATTTATATATATATATATATATATATATATATATATATATAAAACACAAAAATAGGTGTGGACCTCTTGGGTTTTCGATCCTGAGTGATGCCTGCCCGGAGGGAAGGAATAACCAATTTTACAATGCCTTTCACTCTTGATCCTAAACAGTGAACAGATTTCCACGTGTAATCGGTGGTGGAGCTAGCTCTAAAAAGAGCTGTTTTAGCCCTGTGGGCAGCTGGAGTTCTATATAGAGCTGTTACAGATCTCTATGAACTCTGAGAAGAGCTGTTTTGTGTTTTGAATGCCCTTTTGGGCAGATGCGGTAGTTCTAAAAATAACTGTTTTGTTTGGTTCACCAAAGCTGTGTCTGTGCCTCCAGCTGGTCTTACCGGAGCTGATACAGATTTCTGTGAGCTCTGAGAAGGGCCGTTTTGGTTCATAGATTAGTACTAAGCTAACTGCCCTTTTGAGCCATTTTAAGCTTAGCCAATTATCCCTTGTGAGACTCAAACCTTACACCTTGTGTTTGTAAGGCAAACACCTTAACCATTAAGCCACCCTCCCAACCCCATACACTCTTGTGCTTTGAATGCCCGTTTGGGTGTTGGTGGTAGCTCTAGTAAGAACTTTTTTGTTTCATTTTTCAATGTGTCTCTGGCTGCTCTTACTAGAGCTTATACAAATCTCTGTGAGCTCTGAGAAGAGCTGTTTGGTGTACTGTGAGCTCTGAGAAGAGCTGTTTGGTGTAAGGTGCAGATCCACATGAGCTCTGAGAAGAGCTGTTTTGTGTATGGTCACAATGGGCTCTGGGAGGTGTTACTGTTGTGCCCTTCGGTGTTCCGCGGTGGTGTCGATCTCTGTTGTCCTTCTTCTTGAACAGATCTTTGGTTCTTTTGCTATGCATGAGTCCTAAGAAGGACTATTTGTGTGTGTTTTGTTTTTTTTTTTTTTTTTTTGAGTGCAGGAGTACATCTTTAGTTATGCATCTGAGTACGCTTTAATATATATACATATATATAGCCTTACAAAAAGACAGACAGATTATCAAATTATCACCTTATTGAAGGTACCTGGTAGGTGCTGTTAACTCTGCTGATAAAGGTAAATGGGGGGATAGAATAATGGGTAATGGAAGAGTGGGAGTAGGGTCTAAGTGGTGACTATAAAATGCAGGGAATGAAATTTGATGTTGGCTTATGTGGTATTAGCCTGGCTTGGTGCAGGAGCAGAGCCAGCTGTTAGTGACGTGGCCTTTGAGCAGAGTTTTGAATTGGTCTAGGTTGGTAGTATTTAGGATGTGTTGGGAGATTGAGTTCCAAAGTTTAAAAATGTTGTGGGAGTAGAGGGCGTCCCCAGCTTTGTTGTTGCTTTTGGATACTTGGAGGAGTGTTTTGTGTGAGGATCGGAGTTGTCGAGTGTTGGCATATGGCTGGAGTATTTGTTATAGGGCTGAGATTCTGTTTGGTTGGTATATTAGTTGGTGGGTGAAGACAAGTTGAGTATAGGTTAGTTGTTGTGGGAGTTCTAGCCATTTTATTTGTTGTAGCGCAGAGCAGTGGTGGGACCTATATGGGGACCTAGATGCGAACTTTGTTTTTTTTTTGTAGGCTGACTCAAGTTTTGTAAGGTCAGTTTTGTTAAGGTTTGTAAAGATGGGAGAAGCATAGAGAAGAGTGGATAAAAGATAAGTCCTGGTGATGTTTAGTCTAGATTGGCTGGTTAGAAAAGGATTAATTCGGTTGAGAGAGCCTAGTTTGATATGTGTTTTTTTAATGGTTTGAGAGAGGTGTAGGTCGAATTTTAATTTGCTATCAGTTGTGACAGCTAGTAATATGGTTTGTGAGCTGGTGGTTATGATTGCGTTGTTGGAGGAGTGGATTTGAAAAGTGGCTGAGGGACTGGGTGTTTTGGTGGGGAGAAAGAGCATTAGTTTGGTCTTGTTTGGGTTTAGTATGAGGTTAGTGTTAGTTAGCCAGGATTCTTCTTCTAGGAAGGACTGTTGTGTTATAACCTGTAGTTGTGTTAGAGAGGGGGCAGAGCATAAGAGAGTAGAGTCATCTGCATATTGCATGACTGAGGCGAGAGATGTGGATTTATGGAGTTGATTTGTGAAGCTGGTAAAAAGTAGGGGGCCTAATATGGAGCCTTGTGGAACTCCTATGTTGACAGGAAGCAGAGATGATAGTTCCTTTTGCCATCTAACAGCCTGCTGGCATTTGGTTAGATACGTATGGAACCAAGCTAGGGAAGATTGACTGAGATTTAGTGTGGCTAGTTCTGACAGCAGTTTCTGGTGCAAAACTGTGTCAAAGGCCTTTAAGAGATCAAGAAAGATGGATGAAACATATTTATTTGGATTTCTGTGTTCATTTATTGTGTTTGTAAAACTGAGGCCAGCGGTTGTGGTGTTATAGTGGGGGCAAAAACCATATTGTGTGTTTGCTAGGAGGTTATTGGAGAGAAGGTAGTTTTGAACCTGGAAGTGAATACATTTTTCTAGTATTTTGGAGAGTGGTGAAAGAATGACAATGGATCTGTAATTAGGAAGCTCGGTAGAGTTGCTACCTTTATGCATAGGAGTGATATCGGAGACTTTCCAGATTAGTGGGACATAGTTTTCGGAGATAAGTGTGGTTGATGAAGATAGAAATGGGGTAGGCTATGACTTTGGAGGCAGTTTTTTTTTTTTTGTAAATATTTTTATTCATTTCCAAAAACAAGAAAACATGAATGCAGGTTATTTATGACAGTGAAGTATTTACAAATTATTTAAAAAGGTTGGCTAAAACCTCTAAACTGATATCAAACATTAAAACCAAAATAAAGTATTTACAAGGGTGTCTTTTGTTGGCATATAATTGACTTTCTATACAATTGTTTGCTGATTATAATCTGCTACAGTCATTACTCTCCAGTATTTCAGTTACTTTTTGCCATGCTATATATAATGATGTAGTTCTTTCAGTTCTTCCTTTAATAGTGTTCATTTCCAATTGCGATACTGCTGACACCATATTCATGAATTGCCTAAAAGTTGGAGAAGCTTTGGATTTCCAGTTTGATGTAATGTTCTTCCTTGCAATGGCTAGGAGAGTCCACAAGATTACATATTTTGTTCTTGGTACACAGTCAGGTACAGGTGCGTTAAACAAAATAATAGATTTGGAAATCTGGAATTTGTCATTGAATACCATTTGCAGAAAATAATTTACTTTATCCCAATACGGTTTAATCAAATGGCATTCGTAGAACATATGTTGCCAGTCTGCTTTTATTGATAAATCACATCTCCAGCAGTCAATATTTTTCTTAAACATAAGTTCCATTTTATGAGGGGTTACGTAAGATCTGTGTATGAATTGCCATGTAAAGAGTCTCCAATGTAGTGAAAGTGATGTCTGCTTTGGAGAGAGAAGAATTAATTTTTTGTCTCTGTCATTTGGCACATGTCCATTAATTGATCTATAATAATTCCATATTTTGTCATTATTATACGTTTTTTTTTTTATTTGTTTTATAAATAGATGATAAGTATCCCTTTCCAGTAATGGGTTGATTCATTAGTAATATTATATGTTCTATAAGATTAGAAACATTTTGTCTTATTGATGGTTGCATTGTTTCTTGTTTGCTTAATATATACTGTCTTAATTCTTGTACATGTAGCCATGAACTATTTTCCATATTTAATTTCCATTTAATTTGGTCTATTGTCAGAAGTTTTCCAGAGTTTACCAACTGATGCCAATATATTAATCCCTTTTCTTTAAGCATGTTGACTACTTCTATATCAAATGTTATTATATTACCTTGTGTGTACACTACTGGATATAATAAAAATGACCATGCTTTAATATCAGGATTGCTATTAATAAGATTTTGGAAAATTTTTAATGTATAAGTAATGTATTTGGAACTTATATTTTTATACTTATGTATCATCATATATTCCTTCATCAGCCATAGAAAACTGTTTGGTATGAAATCGGTATACTTATTTGCTACTACAAATCCTGATTTTAACCAGATTCTCTCATGAACTAGCTTCCATTTTGATGTATATTCTGTATTTAGCCATAATGATATCGTTTTAATAACAGATGAATGCAAATATACTTCTATGTCTGGTAAACCTATGCCACCCATATCCCGGAGGCAGTTTTGAGGAATTCTGAAGGTAGGTTGTCAAGAGCTAGGCTGGTGGGCTTGAGCTTACTAAGTAGTTTTATATGGTGTTAAAGGGGGAGTTTACACCCTCACTGTTGGCTATTGGGATTGTAGTAGTAATGTTTTGGTCATAGTTAATAAGTGAGTGAATTGTGTTTATGAAAAAGGAGTTGAATTGTGTAGCAATGTTGTCATTTGATGGAGGTGTGGTGGAATTGGGGGTGGAAGTGCTACCAGATTGCAGGAGTTTGTTTATGGTGGCCCAGAATTTTTGGGGGTTGTTTTTTGCTGTGCAGGCTTTTTTGTCAGCTTTTATCTGATATTTGGCTTTGTTCCTAAGTTGTTTGAAAAGTAGAAGGTTGTCATTGATTTTGTTAGTTAACCAGTATTCCTATGCCCTGTGCCTTTCTTTCAGTAGGTCTTTGGTGTTGTTTGTAAGCCATGGTGTGTGGTGATGTTTTATTCTAGCTATTCTGCAGGGGGCCAGGCTGTTTAGGATTTTGAGGAAAGTGGTGTTAAAGTGTTGAACGGCATCATCTAGTGGTAGTGTTTTGAGCGGGACCAGTTAATTTGTTGGAGGAGGGAGTTCAAAGTGTGGGTGTTAAATTTCTTCTTGTTGTGGATTACCCTATAGACTACTTGTCTGAGTGGACTGAGATTGTTTCTGATTAGGTATGTGGGTAGGTGGTCACTTATGGTACTGGGGGGGGGGGGGGCAAGCTGCTAGAAGGGATGTGTTATATTTATTTGTGAGAGTCCAATCCAGGATGGATTGTCTGTTGGATGTTTTGTCTATTCTTGTTGGGTTTTGTATGAGCTGGGAGAAACCATAAAGGTTTATGAAATTGGATGGATTACTGGAATTATAGGTGGACCAGTCAGTGATGAGGTCACCATAATGATGGTTTCTTGGTGGAAGGCTGTGGATACTCAGTGAAGTATGTCTTCAACTGTGCTAGTGTTATCTCCTTGAGAGATATATATAGCCACTATGATTAGTGTTTTTTGTTGCTGATATTCAGTTTGGAGATGAGCAATTCAGCATTGTTAGATGTAGGAAGTGTGGTGTTGATAAGTTATAGGGCTAGATTTTGTTTAAACCTTATTGCTACACCTCCTCCACGTTTATTTTGACGATCGAGTCTGTATAGTTTGTACCCGGAGGAAATATTTCATTGTTTTTGACATGTGGCTTAAGCCACGTTTCAGTCAAAACGGTTGTGTCAGGGGAATGTAAGTCAATTAGTGCATGGAGGTCATGGATTTTGTTTAGTATACTTCTTAGAGTTATATTAAGGAACTGCAGGGAGTGTTGTTTGGGGTGGGGAGCATGATGGAGTTATATGGGGTGTAAGTGGTAGTTTGTTTGTTGGTAGTCCTGGGACCTGGGTTGCGGTGGATGTCACAAATGAGTTTTAGTTTTGATAGTATATTAAATAAGATTTTTATAAGTTTGCTTAGTTGTTTGTGGTTTCTAAGTAGTGGTTCATTTTTGTAGCTGGTTTGGTGGTATTTAAGAAAGGTGGTCTATTTTTGTGTTGTTGTAGAGATTGGGTGAAACTTCGAGGTTGTAGTAGTGGGATTTTGGCAGTTGAGTGTTGGGGATGGAATTGGGGGGTGGTCATAGTGGATGGGGGTTTGGAAGTTAGTTAAATGATAGAAAAGGGCTAGTGTGAATAGGTTGGCTGTGTGGAGAGATAGGATTGCCAATGGTGTGTGCTTTAGTGGATGTAACATTGTGTGATATATTAGTGTGTGGAGGTTGTTAGAGTGGGACTAACAGTGTGTAGTTAGCGTGTGTTGTGAGATGTTGGAGGGGGAGGTGATTGCTGTGAGGTTATGGGTATGTGGTAGAGCAGGGGCTAAGTAAGACAGGAAAGTGTGTATGAGGGAGGTGTTAGAGGAGTTGAATGTGTAGGTGGATATGTGTTATATTATAATGATGGGGAGGGGTGGTATAGTGGTGATATAAGTATCGTGGTATATAGTGGTGATTATAAATATTGTTCTAAGGGTTTTATATATAATCTGCATTTCTATATTAACCAGTGAAGTACCGAAGATCACAAGAACACAAGAAGATGAATCCAAAACAAACTAATTCATAAAACCAAAGGAACACTCAAGTCTAGATTTTCCAAGGATAACTTCCTCATTAATTATTTAATGAAAAATATCAAACTAAAGCATGGAAAGAAGGAAAAATATATAGACATAACTCATTTAATTTATAGCACTACAAGCAGTTACTGTGCTCTACATGAATGCATACTAATGAAGATAAAGGTCTATATTTTAGAAATATACAAATGACCAGTCTTGCAAACCCCCTACAATTCTGGAAAACAATAACATCTCTTACTTCCAGCAAGATCTTTCCCAAAGCCAAATGCTCTCTACTCCTATCTCCAAACATGGTATGACTATAACTTCCCCAACTACCTTCTTTCAATTCCCCACCTCCATTTCAGCCAACCCACTAGTCCCACTACATAAAGTAATCTCCTACCCCTCTTTTCACTTTAATGTAGTTTCTCACAAGCAAATAGAAAAACTACTATTTTCAGTTACGTATAGGTTCAATCCTGACTTAGGTACTCTCACCTTGAACAGCAGTGGCACATATACTATGTTACAGGCCCTGCCCACAGCACCTCTGCTTCTCCACATTGTTCCTATGCTGTCCAGGGGTTAGGCCATCAGACAGCTTAGGTGCCAACCAGCTTATGTTGTTACACTGGGGCTGACAGTAGATGGGCACACTCACCTTTCCTGTCTACACTGCCCCAAGCCTACATTTAGTGATGGCAGCTTTATCTGGTGGAATTGGACAGGCTGAGCCACAGGGAACTCCTCTATAGGACAATTTTTGGCACTCTCCGCAGATGACACAGCCATATGCATTTAGGTTCATAGGAGTCTGACATGGCGCCAGCAACTCTGACCCTGTGTTTCTGTCACTCAGCCAGTTTGTGGGGATGGTGACTAGACTTCTGGCATTGATCAGAGCCCTGCAGATGTAAATCAGATGGGGGTACCTCAGTTGCATGGTGTCCAATGCATGGTATTAGTGCTTCTGTTATCAATGGTGTTTACACAGATGAGGGATATTCTAGCACCATTATGACCTAGAGACAGTCATGGTTTAGTGGCCGCATGGCACTGTCAACTCCATAGGGAACTACAAGTCATGCTTGAGAATATTGGAGCTGCTATGTTCCTGCATGTCCAGCTCCTAAAGCTCAGCTTGCACAGTCACTTTGAACCTGGAGTTCATGCTGTGGATCTGATGTGTTTCCTAGCTAGGATAGTCACAAGCAGCTCTGGTTAACAGAGGTACTGGTCTACCTCTTCCCCCACCACTTCTATTGGCTGACATAGCTAGCTTAACTCCTCCAACATGTGACCATCCATACACTTGTGTCTAACTACTTCCACCTTTTAAAACCAATGCACAGGATCTGCAGCCTAACGCACCCCCTTGAGCCATGGTGTTGCATGTCTGGATGTCTATGTATGTCTGCTGTGATGGCAGCATCAGCAGCAATAATATGGCTTATTATACATCTCAAGCCCAAGTTTGCAGTTACAGAGTTATGACTGTAGTAATGTACATGATTATCTGCTCATAAATGCATGCCTTTGTTCACTTCCATGCATGCCACTGCACACTTCTTGTGCTTCTTTTATCATATTATTTCAGACTGTCATGGCAATTATCTCGTCTGCAAACTCCTTCTGCATTGTGTTTGTCAAAAGGATACCTGTAAGATGCTTTCCCTATATCAGCATCTCTAAATCAGTATATTTGCACATGTTGTTTTAGTATGTACAATGAAATTATTGGCCCTTTGTATACACTGTTCAAGAGCAGCACAGCAGGACTTTTCTGAAACCACGTTCCAACACAGATTCTAATTCACAGATATAATGGCATAAATTTGAGTACAAATTTACATATCCTGTTGTTTTGAAAGTGTTTCTTTCAAATGGGATGCAACTTTTTATTACTGCAAAGTCTACAATAAGGTTGGAAGAACCATCATGCCTGTTAAATTGTGATGCTGAAGAAATGTATCATATCATATAAATTCCTCAGAATCCACTGATTTATTTATTTTTTAACTGAAGGTGAATAAAGATAGATAATCTGATCAGGATGAGAAAGAGAGATGTTTACATGCTGTTTGGCAGGGATGTGATGGCCCAAAAGGGTTTTACATCACAGCTCAAATGGAACAGTTAAGCTGTTGTTGTCTGTATATGCCAACATTGGACTCAATATAAAGAGACAGGATCTATTGTTTTCTCTTCTGTTTCATTGAGAAACACAGAGACATACTGTTGTCTATTTGTTACAAATGTTTTTGCAAAGACTCATTGTTGGACTACAGGCCTCTTGAGCCTAGATCTGAAAATTATGAGGCCTTTTTATTTGGTGTTTTAGCAACACAGGATTTCTGACTATACCATACTATTTCAGACAGTTGGGCCTGGAGTTGCTGCTCTGTCAGCCCCCTTCTATTAATCAGGGAAGGATCATAGATCGCAAGAGCATAAGAAGTGGGACTAACAGTGGTTATATAATAGACATCAGCTATTGGAGAAATTATGTGGCAAAAAGAATGATATTCTCTTTATTTCTGTAAAAAAATGTCATATTAATATTAGTTAATTATAGCCATGGGAAGATAACTCTGGACACAAAGCATCTCCACTGTATGGACTATCCATACTTAGAAGGACTCCATAAAAATGAAAAGAGTTGACTACACCTGCCCTTCTGCTTTTAATAATAGGAGCATTCTGCTACAGAAATTTTTAACTGCATGTGTTCTACCTCTAACCATACAGGTCCATTTGTTGGCCTTGTAGTATACACTTAATAGTATTAGAATGTGGTACTTAAAGAGTAATACTCAGTCTCTGTGGTTCTTGATTGCTTATGCTTTTTAATCTAACCTTAAAAAATGCATTAAACATTATCTGAACTTTACAAAGTAATTTCAGGTTTTCAGGGTCCTCTTTCTGTCTAGATATTTCCTTGGCTATTGCTTCCCTGTTGGAATGCTCAAATGAGCAGTTTTCTGAATTTGAACAGTAATACTCTGTTTAAACACTTTAAATTGAAGTAATATAGTCAGATTGTTCTAATAATAAATGTATGAAATGATATTTTCTCATTGCCCAAATTGTGGCTAAAATGGTCCTTGGACCAATTCACTAATCTGATTAACAAATTCAGGTAAATAAATAAACAAACCACAGTTAAGGAATATGTCAGTTTCTAAGAAAGCATCATTTGGACCAGTGGTGTGCATTTATTATATACTGGAAATATTCAAGGCTAAAAGACTAAGAAATTGTTTTATAAGTGTTTCGTGTTTGAAATGAACCAAGATATATTAAGTTTGACCATATAACTAAACACGGGAGCAAATATTACCACTCTTAAGATATTTGTTGAAGGCATTTTTTCACTAAACATAACTGTTTAGCATTTCTGCCTGGACTGATAGCCTTTAATAGAGATTAGATAATGGGCAACATGTACATTGAAACAACAAGCATTATCTACTAGGTAGATGTATCACACAGTAAAAAAAAACCTGCCATGAAGCACAGACTGAAAAAAGCAGAACTGGCTGCCATTTTTTTATGCCTACTAAATGTGGCTTTGCTGTTTAGTGAGAGTAAAATAAGGGAAAGAAAATTACAAAAAAAGAACATCAAGTAGTAAAAATAGCTAGCATTTGTTACAAGAACTTTCTGTTAGACTTTCCCTTCACTAAGCACTGCTTAAAAACACATTTAGCGAGCATGGAAAAAGTAAATAAAAAATAATGCAATTAAGAGTGCATATTTCTCAACATCATGAATTTTTGATATGTATTTGATTTTAGCTGTATAACTGTATAAAAATTGGGGAGACTCAAAAAGCAACGCCAAATAACCAAAGTATGTAATAAGTCACTAGAGCAACACTGAAATCATAAACATATGACTGTTTGAATGCAAATTAATGGTTCCCAGTTGCACTCTTATTCTGTCAATGCTTTATCACGATACTATGAGTACACAATGAGCATTATAAATTACCCTCCCTAAAATACTATTTGTAGTTACAGGAGTAAATGAGTATGAAACTACATTTCTATAAATTAGAAAGTATGGAACAACAGACTACAATAGCCAGATTCTACTCAGTATTTTGGAAATACAGGAAATAGAAATATGTAAATAAGTAAATAGAGCAAGAGGTTTTCCATCATTCATGCATTTCTTGAAAAATAAGAGGTGTGAAACAATAGACTAACTGATTGTAATATTCAGTGATTTACCAGAAAATCAAACATTTTTGTGGGACAGAGCAAAATTAGGAGCAGTTGAATGCCATTGGTGGTTGTAATGTCTTGCATTGTATGAATCTGCTTAATCATTTTATTACAAAATCAGTCATCTGTCTGAAAGTAGCTGTATGTGTGTGTGTGTGTGTGTGTGTGTGTGTGTGTGTGTGTGTGTGTGTGTGTGTGTGTGTGTGTGTGTGTAGGTCTCCCTGTCTATACCTCTGTATCTGTGTGTTTCTGGGTTTGCGTGTTAGGAGGAACTACATGAAATGTCAGAGATACACAAGTATATGTTATTAACATATTACAGTACCTGAATCCAGTTTCTGATATGTGGGTCATCAGTTTCTCTTATTTGTGTGGTAATTGGACTTGGCTGGATTCTAAGAGGAGATGTTTATGCAAAACGGTTACGTTACATGAGAGTCAAAATAACTATTTTAGTAGATATTACAAGTCACTAAAGATACAGATTCTCTCTACATGATATAACTGGTAAAAGGCAAGAACAGAGCTGAGGGAACAGTAAGACTTAGGCAAGATGATATATGGCTTTAACAATGCAGAATATGACTGTGAGGGTGTCATTATAAATGGGTGGGCCTGAATTACAGAAACAGAAAAAAAAAAGAAGGCTTAGTACCTCATTCCAGAAAATTTTAAAATAATTTGGCTAACATATTAAGACTTATATTATAGAAACTGCATATCCTGTTTAGTCTCATTGAATTTACACTGAATGTATCACATATTTGTCTGGATGCTTTGAATGGTTTAGGTTATTTTTTCTTTGACTGGGTGATTATGAACTTTAATATGATTTGTCCAAAAAAGTATATTATGCCAATTCTGAGAAACAATTATCTCAGAGTTAATGTATATAATTAACACAGGTGTGGGGAGCATACTACAGCTGGTGTGGTTTGGTCAGGAGGGTAAAGCTCAAGTGATCAAACTAAGTCAGTTGTGATCGACCCATTACCCACATCTAAACATGATATACTGCCATCATACAATGATATTATGTAAAACGAGGTTTCTTCTTAAAGGGAAAAAAAACAGAAGTCATTTTTACTACCAGCAAATCATTTTGGATATAGGATAGCCTGTGATGTCTGACATATCAGCGCCCATTGAGGTGAGCTGTTGTGCCTGAAGAGACAATATGGATTCCTTAACATAGGAACAAAGCCTCATACACAGCTTCCTTGCAGAAAACAGAACCTACTGCACCCAACTAATGCTGCATTTGCCAAACCTTTCATTAAGTTATACAAACTTCAGTGAATTTTCTATATTGTCTGTCAAGCTCAAAAGAACTGGCTTTGATGTCTGTAGTGCTGACATACTTTATAATGGCCATCACCCTATCCTATGGCACTGTGCAGTGACTATGCATAGCATTTCATGTATTATACAAATAAGACATTTGCATTCAAAATGTATGTACTGATTTAAGAAAGCAATGCCCATGCCCATGATAAAGTCTGCATTCTTCATGAAAAGCAGAGTGGTAGCCACTCAAAAACACAATCACTATGCCCAACAAAATGTCTGCCTTTTTTGTCCACTGCAACTAATATTGAAGCATTATAAGCCTACCTATTTGATGGTGGCATTGATTAGTCAATATGTTGTCAAATAAGGTATGAAGACGTGCAACATTTTTTTTATACTAAGCAATAACTAATGTCCATAAAGTGGCAGCAACTGTACAAAAGTGGGTATCAAGTACACAGATGTACACACTTTCAGTACATCATTAAGCCATTGTCAGGCACTTACAGAGACAAAAGATGGAAGAAAAATTAATGTGTGCATCTAAGTGAATTATTTTAAAAAGGTAAAACATGTACAATTTTATAAATGATGTCATAGTATAATAGCAATGCATCACATTCCAATGTGGATATTCATAGCAGGCTTGGATTGGCTCCCTTGGGATCTTCCTCATAACCACGTCACATTACCTGTGGGTAGAGCTTGCAGTATCCACACACAAATATGATACATTTCAGAAACTACTCTAAGATGACTGTACTGGAAATTTTCATCATAAATGATTGTCAGTAACAAAGTTTCAGTCAACAATAATTTCATATTTAAAAATGTATACTTTATAATGACTTCTGAGGTGTGCACATTAGAGATATTACTACATACTCAGTCTTGTAAGGCAAACACTTAGAGGACTTATGTCTGTAAATACCCCCCCCCCTCTCTCTCTCTCTCTCTCTCTCTCTTTTGGCTTTTCCCAGTTAGGGGTCGCTACAGCGGATCACCTTGTCCACTTACGATTGGCAGTGGAGTTTTACGATGTCGAGTTGCCAGCCCAACATCCAACCTTCCACGGAAGGCATACACATGCACGCACTCATGCCTAGGGCCAATTTTAGTATGTCCAATCCACTTGCAGCATGTCTTTGGGGATGTGGGAGGAAACCGGAGCACCTGGAAACCCACATGACCACAGGGAGGACATGCAGACTCCGCAAAGAAGACACCCCAGCTGAAGATCGAACCGGAGAGCCTCTTGCTGTGAGGTGCCAACGCTAACCGCTGCACCACCATGGCCATCCTTTTCTGGAAATACCCTATATATATATATATATATATATATATATATATATATATATATATACAGTAATATCTGTATCATACACGCACACACACACACACACACACACACACACACACACACGCACACACACACACACACACACACACACACACACACACACACACACACACACACACACACAGGCATAACTTGCTGCTTTCTTAATACACACCACGCAAAGCAAGGTCTTTGCAGAATTATGCTGTGCAGTGGACATTTGTTCTATATGACCTCTGAAGACACCCCAGCCGAAGATCGAACCGGAGAGCCTCTTGCTGTGAGGCGCCAATGCTAACCGCTGCACCACCGTGGCCATCCTTTTCTGGAAATACCCTACATATATATATACAGTAATATCTGTATCATACACACACACACACACACACACACACACACACACACACACACACATGTATAACTTGCTGCTTTCTTAATACACTCCACGCAAAGCAAGGTCTTTGCAGAATTATGCTGTGCAGTGGACATTTGTTCTATATGACCTCTCCAGTATTTATGGATCCTACTGCCTGATTCTTGAGTGAAGATGTTGACAACTGTTTGTACTAAGCAGTCTAAGGTTATCTACAAATAACACTCACAGAAGAGCATACAAATTAAGCCATGCTGTCATAATAAGATTCATAACGTTAATACAGTACTTGTTTTGTGTTCCGTGCCTTGCTGCTTAAAATGTCCAGCAGCAGGAAAGCCTGGTCAGTACAATGGAATATCCTCTGGCCTTCAAAATGGGAGTGTAGTGAAAATGAATGCTGGACCAGAGAGAATACTGCATAGGCTGACTGAGGGTGAAACACAATATATCTGTGAACATACTGTAATACTGTATGATATTTGAATTGACTTTACTGAATACCAACTAAACCTGATTGTATTATATAACTGCATGTGCTTAGTGCAGTGACTTTACTGAATACCAACTAAACCTGATTGTATTATATAACTGCATGTGCTTAGTGCAGTGACTTTACTGAATACCAACTAAACCTGATTGTATTATATAACTGCATGTGCTTAGTGCAGTGACTTTACTGAATACCAACTAAACCTGATTGTATTATATAACTGCATGTGCTTAGTGCAGTGACTTTACTGAATACCAACTAAACCTGATTGTATTATATAACTGCATGTGCTTAGTGCAGTGACTTTACTGAATACCAATTAAACCTGATTGTATTATATAACTGCATGTGCTTAGTGCAGTGACTTTACTGAATACCAACTAAACCTGATTGTATTATATAACTGCATGTGCTTAGTGCAGTGACTTTACTGAATACCAACTAAACCTGTTTGTATTATATAACTGCACGTGCCCAGTGGTTTGTTTTATAAACCAGTCTGATGGCTTTACTGACCTACCAGAGAATTCAAAAAATAATTAACTATATAACTGCAAGATAGATGAAGCATGTTTCTGTTTAGTTATTTATTACTGCCTTGCTTTTTTCGAACAGAAAAGTGCTTTTTTTGATTGACTTTTTTATATTTTTTAGCTAGAGCAGCATGTGCTTTGGATCTTATTTTACTCATTTTATGCTACCAGTTTCAAAGCTTGTCACTACCTGTGATGTCCATAGAGTAATCTTAAATCTTAATTTACGTCTATCAAATAGTTTGACTGACAAACATAATACTTCAGTGACACAGGAGGATATATAATTATATTAAACTGCCTAAGGACTAGCACTGTTACTTTTCAAAACAATCAGATGTGTCTTTACGTAATTGTTTTTTTTTTGTTCTGTCTGACAAACAGACAAAGTAAATCACAATTCCCCACCTCTCAACCCCTGCCTCTTTCATATTGCATTAACATTCATTAAGATTTGCCTGACTGTATTCTCAAAACAATAAGCAATTCCCTTTCTGCTCTTTGTATCAGACCTGTTTGTACTGCTGGCTGACTGGTTTGCACAGTAACAGAGCTTGCTTTCATATCTGATTCTGTAACATAGACAAACTCATGGCTCATCCAGCATACCTGTGTCACACTAAGCACAGATCTCCTGGAGTTATAGAACATGTATCAGATATTAGCTTTGCATGTAGTAGGGGAAAATTTGTTGGGGGGGGGGGGTGACAGCAGGACTCTACATTGGAGAAGCTTGTCTGGGATGTTGCATAACAAAATGTCGATAGAATTATCACTGATATCAGATTCTTCTGTACCACATAGGAAGAGAGAAAGACATTTAAAATCATTCTGGCTACCAGAATGGATCTTTGGCTATTCATTTGTGTTTTATATGTGAGATGATTTTAACCTGCTCCTGTTCCTACCTGATGGCAGGCTCATTGTCTGCCATTGTCATGATATGGTAATTATTGTAGAATGTCTGAAGCCAGTAAATTGAACAAATACCAGATGCCATGATCTGAGGTGTAGAATGGGAGGGAAGTTAAAAGGACAAAGAGAAAGAACTACTAATACAGCCCATCGAGTAGGGCTGCATGTATATACTGCTGAGGTCATAACGTCAGAGAAGCAGAGCTAAAGGGTAAAAACTCTCTGCATGAGTGAATAATGTATGTATTTATGTATAAGCATGTTTAATACACACAGACATACATACATACACACACACACACACACACACATATATATATATATCGCTATCTAGCTATCTGTGTATAGTATGTGTGTGTACTTTGCCTGTATTTGAAATGCCTAATATGCAGAAATGTGAAGCTATGAATGTTGGCAATTCCACCAAAAGCAACATAAAAACCCAAATTGCAGTGCAGAAAAATAAAAATGTAAAGCAGAAGTACACATCCCAGCTCACCTTCTTCATAAAGGGTCCTCTGTAGATGACTATTCAGTGTTATTTTATGCCTTCATCAAAGGAGAGATATACATGTAAATTTAAAGTTAATTCTTATTTCACTGAAGGAATCTTTGGTTTCTCATCCTCCCGCTAACACAGTCTGATCACAACCCCCCCCCCCCAAAACAAAGTGGGCAAAAATGCACACACACACACACACACACACACACACACACACATGTTAAATAACATTCAGTGCAGATTAACAGTTTGGTTAATCAGCAATGATATTAAAACATTAAAGAAGCATTTGTCATGTTAGGAAGGTGACACTCAGCTAGTGTGATCAGTCAGTGTAAAGGTGACTCTAAGTAAAGTGTGCCTGAGTAAGAATAACACATAATGTGTTTTACTTTAATATGGTGCTCCTGTATTATTTTACTTTCACAGATCTAAACCAGATTCCTACAATAATTGATGTTATTGGAAAGTTGTGCACCTTTTCTTCAAGTAGGCAGATATATTTGTATACAATTTCATAACCTTATGTATACTCCTCTGCTGCTGTTCTATTCATTAATCTGCCAGATCACACAGTGTCCTCTTGTCCTCTACCTTTCAGTATCTTACAATATACTCATGCTACCCTCCCAATTTCCCAAATATTGATGAGGTCAGATCTGTATTCCTTTATCTTGCCGCAACACCTGTCAGATTCCATGAGAAAGAGAAACTCTGCTGCTGTGATCCTTTTTCACCAAGAAATCCTATTTCTTCTTCTTCTTCTTCTTCTTCTTCTTCTTCTTCTTCTTCTTCTTCTTCTTCTTCTTCTTCTTCTTCTTCTTCTTCTTCTTCATTCATCTGGACAGTGGGATGTGCAGTGTCATCAGCCTGTCTGTTCTGCATATACCCAACTCCTTCCTGTTCAGCCATGACAATCAGAAACTAGCCCTTACTGTCTGTTGTTTGTTAAGTTGCACCAGATATGCAAAAAGCAGTTGTTTGGTGTTTTCTTTCCTTTCCCATCTTGTCATCCACTTTCTAAGCATGTCATTGAACCTGTGACATACCTAAACATGGATGGCTATTCCTCTTGATTCTGCAGTTTGCTGTAATTTAATAATAATGTTCATTCATATTCACTTGTTCTGATGACTAGCGAAGCACTAAATATTCAGATAACCATTTTGTGTTGACTTGCACCCATGATCAAGTAGCTGAACTCTTAATTAGGCATGCCTTTACTCAGTACCTAAACTTCAAAACTTACAGGTATAATTCAGAGATTAATGTAGTGCCTGGTACCTTTATCAGTGCCATTTACTATTTTGTCAGTGATGAAGATCATAAATATGCCTCAGTGAAACAAGAAAGTTATATTATTTGTGCTAATAGTCAAGAAATGTACCTCAAGCTGAGACCCCCATATATGTTTATTGTAGGTCATTAATACAGGGAGAACATTTGTTTTTGTACACAAACTTTTAGTGAGTTTGTTTTAATGGGTATCATAAAATGTAAAATGTATTTCTTTCTTTGATAGCATTTCCTTAAAGAACCATGGGTTCATAGGTACTTATTAGCCTATTGGTCTGTGAGGGTAAATAGAAGGAAAGGCATACATTACCATTAAAGTTTTAGCCCATATATTTAATTTTTATATATTTTTTATTAGTTCATTTATTTATTACAGTTTGATAACCAGGTTGGAGAACTGCTTGATTGTCCACTTTCAGCCACAACATGGGCTCTAACAGAGCAGCAAACATAAATGACATTATAACATGCATTTCAGAAGTAAAGTAGCATTAAATAAAGGTAATATGCAAACCTACAGGTAACTTCATGATTTGATTAATAGTAGAATTGGCATTTGAATAGTGTATATTATTTGCAGCAAGAGGGATATTTTAACTAAACTATACATAAACTATTATCTACAATATTTACAACAGGATTTTTTAAAGTACAAATAACCCAGAGATGCATAGAACATTTATATGTTGCCCCTATCCCTGAGAGACAAGTGTGCTAAACCAGGGGAGGAATTTACAATTACCATCCATTTATCCAGATTACTTTTGAATTTTGTAAGAGAAGTACTTTGCTTTATGTTGAGAGGAAGACAATTCCTAAGAAGTAGTATTCTCTGTGATACAATATCTATTTGTGCAACATGTCCTATTTATAAGCTAGTGTTTATGCCTCCACTGGAATGCAAATGTGCAGTAGGTCTGACAGCATAGGGACTGTTGAGGCTGTATACTCGAATCAGAGATTGCCCCTCAGTAACCTGTATGACACCAAAATGAGGCATAAGATTTGTTTTTTTTGCATAAAGCACTGCTTATTTCACAGTGAAAGAAAAAAAGTTAAGTGCAGTTGTTAAATAAGGGTCTATATTAAATTCTCGAAAGCCAACAATGTCAAATCTGACACTGTCTACATGAGAATAACGAAAATGCAGAACATCGAAGAGGTAAACGGAAATCTCTGTAAGGGGAGACTTCCATTTACTTCAATGTAGTGCAGTCTCGGAGTTGGTATATTTAAGTAGCTGGGGGGTAGGGAGTGCAGGGGGGCTTGCCCCCCTGCCTACACCATTTATTTATTTTTTGTTGTTGTTTTTATTTTTTTTTTAGAACATTCAATGTTTTAACAGTTCGATCACTAAGGGTCAGCCTTTAGTGATTCGAACTGTTAAATATTCGATGTTCCAATATAGACCCATTACATAAACCCACCATATTCATCCACTGCATTAACAAATGTCACCCAAACCCAGCAACCATTATAATTACATTGGGAGGTACTCAATATCCTAGTGTCATCAATCCCTCTAATTATGGTGAGGTTCAATTCCAAAAAGAAATGCCTGATACAAACAAATGCTTTTTTTTATTAATAATATATTGCATTCCCCAAACCAGTATCCTGCCCCAAACAAAGACAGAAATATCAATATAATGGAAGCAAAGGCTCATAGTTAAGTCCTTGTCATAAAGAAAACAGTTCTGGACATATTTTTAAAAAGTCCTTTATAATCAAATAAAGAAAATGGCCCATCATCTTCTCCATAACCCCCTTCCTACACTTTGAAAAATGACCCACTATTAAACCCTGCACCATCAACTGCTTTTCAACTCAAACCAAAACAAAATTAAGTGCAAGAATCCTCTCAAAAAAAAAAAAACAAGTATGAAACTAGTTTCCCCACTATACTAAAATCCTTCTAGGAGGAGATATACACCCTAATCCTGACCTCAACTGTCAAAATGAACACAAAGATAATTGTCCCCCACACACTTCTCTAACCCAGCAACAACCAATCTCCAACCCTGTTGATCTAATTTTTTTGCTGCAATAAATGTTAGAAGTATAACAAATAAAACTGATGAACTACATGCCTGGATTACCCAATATAAGCCTGATGTTCTTGCTGTAACTGAAACTTGGCTTAAAACCATTATAAACAAACTCCAAAGCTATACCTCCTGGCTATAATATCATCCACAATGACCATATAAAAAGGAAAGGTAGTGGTATTGCTTTAATATTTCCGAACACCTATCAGATTTCCCTTTATTGCAAACCAATACCAAAATTCAGCAAAGCTTCTTATTGCTTTACTCAAAATAAATAATTATAAACAAATATGTATTATTGTCATTTATATCCATCCTGGTGACAATATAGCTATATTGAAATATATCCTTCATTGGATATCCATAACATTTCCATAAGAAAAATACCACTAGGTGATGTGAATGTCAGTTGGTTGGACATAAACTCTAAATCCCCTACATCTAACATGGGCTAATATGGTTTCACACAACTAATTAATAGCCCCACACATTATTGCAAAACATCAAATTCCCAATTAGACTGGATCATAGTAATAGATCTTAACAAATACTCTAGTACAGGTACAATGCCAGACTCTCCAAGTGATCATCTCCCAGTCTATACAACCCGATATTGCACACATTCAGTTTAACAACATATTTATAAAACAACACATAACCTTTCCAAGTTTAACCTAGAAATGTCCGTTACTACATAATCATCTATTAACTGGAACTTACTAAAAATCCCCCCCTTAGAAAATGCTGTAATTGAATTCAGTACAGCTTTTCTAAATATCCTAAACAGCTTTGCACCTCCCAGAAGGAAGAGAATAAAAACAAATAATGCAATTTGGCTATCCAAAAAGAGTAGAATGCTAATTCAGGATAGAGAAAAAGTGCAGAAAGAATGACAAAAATATAAAACACCTCAATATATTGAAACCTTCAGAATGCTTCACAATCATACTAAAAAGCAAATAAATGAAGACAAAAAACTATACTATAATAACTTTCAGAATAATAAACAAAATTGGCTCTTTGGTAGTTTCACACCATAAGCTCCATATTCCTAAAAAGGCATATATTCTATATAAAAAAACAGATGTCCAGGCAAATAAAACTACAAACAGACATTTAAAAAATACAGGTTAAGTTTTAAGTATTTAAGCAAGTGACTCTGGGTATAACATTGTTCTGAAGAAGTCCCAAGTTTGTGGTAGGGAGACTGAACCACTTAACCTGTATTTTTTAAAGTTTTGTTTGTCGTTTCATTTGCCTGGATGTCTGTTTTTTTATACAGAATATATGCTTTTCTAGGAGTATGGAGCTTATGGTGTGAAACTACCAAATAGCCAATTTTGTTTATTTAGTTTACTGGTGGCTCTTTTCCAGCATTGTTTTGTTTTTTGGTCTTGAACTTTTAGAATAATGCTAATCACAACGTTATTTTTCAGCAGATAATTTGCATTATTACAAATTATGTTCATGAAGATAAAGCTGAAACATAAGCATGATGAAAATCTGGGAAAAAATATCAAAGTATCAAGCATCTCTATGTGATGATGTGAGGTATTGCCAGCTATGCCAGGAGAAGAAGGGCAGTGGATGTGTATATGCCAGCATAGCCAGCTGGGGTTTTGTAAAAAAAATAATATGTCATTTGCATATCAAACTGATTTGTACAGGTGTTTCTGCTGAAAATGTATTTGTAAAGCTGCTTGTGTCAAAGATGTACCAACAGTGGGTCCTGCTGGACAGAAAATAAATACACCTGTATGTCAGACTGTATTGTAACTTTTGAAATGAATATACTGTAATGGTGTATGCTGGAACAGAAGAGAACAGGTTAATCTCAGTCCAGCTAAATTTGAAAAATAGTCTGAAATTAAATTACCTGGTTTAGGCCATAAAGATTATATGTTACTGTTCTGATTGTAGCCAAATACAAGATGTCTATGAAAACCAGGACTATGAAGCATACTGTATTGTCCTTAGGGGTGAAGTAAGTGTTACCCTGGAAGGGTGGAAGTTTTGAAATGGTTTTATAGCTTCCAGATGCTACAGCACATCTTAGCAAAGCTGTGTGTGTGTGTGTGTGTGTGTGTGTGTGTGTGTGTGTGTGTGTGTGTGTGTGTGTGTGTGTGTGTGTAGTAACACATATGTGCTAGATTCTGGTTTAGTATCTAGTAAAGGGGGTAGTGTGGGAACCAGAGTCAGATAACCAGATGTATGTGATGTCATTCTGTAATCCAGCACTGAAATTATGTTTTAATACTAGATGAGACAGAAGTCTCAGAGCATTCTGTTTTCGAAACTGACAAAGAAGGAGCACTCACCCACTTCATCTTGTCTTGCTTTAGTAGGTAATCATAGAATAGTAATTCTTTAAATCAGCCAGAAAAAAATAGTGAGATTAGTTAAGTACTAATTTTTCTGTAACTTCGTGAATCTATCCATCTGTTATTTTTAATATTTCCTGTGAGTGAAACTCTGGTGTTTATTGTAACTAGATATTTAGTATTTTAATATTCTTTTATTATTTATTGCTAAATATATTTAAACTTTTCATTGTGGCTGGTCTTTTAGAGAATATTTTAACCCTTGAGAGTATTTATTTGGTGACACTGTGGCAACTCCTGAAAGCCTTGCTGCATTGGTCAAACACTACCATTTGTATCAGTGTTAATTTTACTCAGTATAATTGAGTACCCTTGTAACAGCCTTAGAGTAGCTAGCTTTGGAGTGTTCTTGTGGCAGTACCTACTTTATAGTTTGGGCAGATGGGGCATAGCTGGGTGTGTGAAAAACACATCTCAAAGATCGTGTGTCTCAGCTATTTGTAGCAGGGACACAGAGCACTGGTTTTACAAAGAGGGTGGTAGAGGACTTGACCTGGAACACTTGTCTGAGGTCTCAACTCTACAGCTGTGTCAGTGGGGAATCTTTTTTGCAGTCCTGGAGAAAGAAATAGAGGGAAACCCAGCTCCCGGACTGAGTGTGTTCCTTGTGTGCTCTTAAGGGAAATGGTGCTTGTTGCACAGAGCTGCAGCTGAAAATATTGTGTGTATCTACTTTTGTTCCAAGTGAATGTCCCTCACCAGTGTCAGGGTTGAGGATTGAGACTCCTTAATCACTGGCTCAGAGGAGGTATGTCACAGTCTGCATTATATCTGATGAACAAAAGATGAACAAATTGTTAGTTTCTAAGCATTAATTTGAAATTTCATTGTATTTATTTTATAGCAAGAGAAAATTAACCTGACAATATTGACTTTAAGTACATTTAACATTTAATTAACTTATAATTTATCAGTATGCTTCCCCTCCACCTCTCCCTTCCCCTTTTCCTTTCATCATTGATCCTGTCTGTCTTTACAGTCTCCATGGATTCTGTCTATACCATCCAGTCTGTAGCCATTCCATGACTGCACACCATCCTCTAAGAAAATGTACCTTCACAGGCCCATGGAGTAGATAATCTGTACAGTTTGCTGCATGAGTCCTGTTCTCCCCTCATAAGTCCTGTTCAGATTGACTCCTTCACATCTCTATGATATAATCTTGTGCATCCATATCAAGGCCACTGCATCTTAAGAACTCAAATAATAATAGTCCTAGCTCCTCTAGTCACTTGCCATACACTTCCCCCTCTAGCTAGTGATGATTTTTCTCTGAGCTTTCTCCAGCAGCCTTACATTTCTCTTCCTGTATTTTACCAGAAATGCATAATGTGCTCAAGGAGTGGCCAAAAAGACCCTGTACAGTGGAAGCATTACCTCTTTGGTCCTGGATTCTGTCCATGTAATACACCAACCATTCTGTTTACTGCTGCAATATGCTTCTCACTCTGATCCAGAGGTCCAGTCTCTTGTGACCAATGTCTACAGTTCTGCTCCCCCAACTGACACTTCATACCAAGATTGTTGTTCTAAGTACCATATCATGTAACTAAATACATTTTGGTCAACCTTTTCATCTCCTTCCTTAAATTGTTACTCCCATCCTTCAATGCTGCACCTACCTTTGTTTCTTAAAAAGATGTTGATCCTGCTTTTGTTTTGTCAAGATATAACTAAAACAAATACACCAAAGAATAATAGCCTAAGAAATGTTATCTGTTGTACTCTGCTAGTCACTTCTCTTATTCCTGATACTATCTCTTTCACCATAACTGTCAGTGTCCTACCCTTCAGTTATGCAGCAATCCTGTTTGTTAATCTTGGTTCTACACCCAAATTGTTCCAGTTTTTCTAGTAGCTGTATGTGTATCTTTGGATAGGTTCATAGGTAAGTAAAATTTACAGGGCAAAAGCGCTTAGCAAGGATATATTGTACTTTTGTATTATCATTAAAAGTTACATTTTGGAGTTTACTGAGCTTTTCCAGTTGTGCTCCTTTCTGAGACAGCATTCCTTTGAATTTTAGTTGGTTTTAGTTTCTTATACAAGGTACTGTCACCATTATTATTTCTTAGGTAAATACTATGCAGTCAGTCTACACACTATTACATGCCAAGGCAGTAAACCATATTCAAGAGTTCCGTTCAAACTCCAGGAAGGCAAAATAAGACAAGCCAGGGGAGAATCTCAGGCTGCTCATCCAATTATATATGTTTGTCTTGAAGGTGCCAAGAGTATTAAAGATGTGGGGATATGCTGGGATATGAATCTATCATGCTAATGTGTCTTACTTACCTGCTGACAGTGTAATTCCCTTAATTTGGTATTTCAGGAACAATTTGTTCTGTGAAAGAATAGGAGATCAAGGAGGGTTGGATCTTTCATGGCTTAAAAAGGATAGATACAGTTCGCCAATGAGGAATCTGTAAAATAATGAGTTCAGAGAGAGGGTTGCCAGTCTGTCTGGATAACTGAGTGCCTTTTTTAACACCTTTATTGAATTATCACTTGTGACATTGGCAAACTTACATTTATATAAAAGTAATCAAACCATATTAATAAGTTCACATTTACAAACATTATAAATCACATATATTTTTATATACTCTATAATCTAAGTAACATTACATAAATTATTCAGTTTGTACCATCTGTTAAACTTCATTGCTCTTCAAAAACATTTTTCTACATGAATTGTTTCCACAGTTTACATTTTTTATATTTAATTTCCTCTTTCCCTTCTGAAAAGATCCCACTTCTTGTTTTTTTATCTCTGTTACAATATTCACTAGTTCAAGTATAGTTGGTTTACATTTTGATTTCCATTTTCTAGTAACTGCTTTTTTGTCAGCCACTAGAATTAAACTTAACAAGGCCTTACTATGTCTAGGTAATTCAGATCCTGTATCCCAGCTCAAAAAAACAAATTCCTTTGTTACACTCATTCACTTTCCTAGTATTCCTGACAGAATACTCTGTAGGGAATTTTGAAAGTCTACCAATTCATTACACTCCAAAACATATGTTCCCAGTTACTCTTTTTTCCCCATCCCACCTCCAACACTTGCCATCTACCTGAGGAATAACTGAGTACCTTGAGGTCACTGATCTTTTTAGTCAGGGGGTTCAGAGGTCTCTTTAAGTTGAATAATATGCTTAAAAAATACTTGTCAAAAGGGGCTTTGTATTCAGTAATTGATCTGGCGAGAAATGATTAAAGGGAAATTAAGATTTCTTTGGATCTAGAGGAAATGCCTTCAGAAATTAGTTGAACCAGATAATAGACTTTCTGAAATAGTATGGCGACATGAAGGTTAAATGATAAGGACTTATCAACAAAAGTATCTAGATCCTTTATGACAATGATCGATTGAAGGGGTGTGTAGGTCAGGAGTTACTTGAAGGTTTGAGAGATAGATGCCAAACAGAAGAGGTTCTAACCCTGAGCCCTGCAGTAAACCAGTAGTAACTGTTTAGCTTTCAGAAGTGGAACCTTAAACTCTAACTACATGGTATCTGAAGAATTTTGCTGTCTACTGTACAATGTATGAATGTATATTCAGATTTACTAGTCTGTCAATTATGTCTGCATGAGAAATGGTGTCAAAGTCTTTGTCCGGGTCCAAGTATAATGTCTGTTACCAGAGTCAATATTTTTTTATTTACTCTTTGTTGAATGGGATAGTCACACTAGGTCAGTGTCCTCTTTTTAGTGGAGACCTGAGATGTTATTTATGTTGATCAGGGCACCAAGGAACTTCCCTACTCTTTTTTTCAATAAGTGCCACAGGATCTTTTACATCCTGCTGAACTACCACCAATTCAGGAAGATGGGACGTGGGTTTAACATCTTATCTAAAGAGTGGCACACTCAGGAGTGTAGCAGCCCCCCATCCCTTATGCTGCACTACACTGCCAATATTGGGAAACTAATCCAAGTACCCTATATGGGAATAGAGCTTATGGCCTTCTGATCTTCCCACTGATATGCCATCAATGGATAACAGTATTACTGTTTGCTTTCCAGGCACTGGATATGCAGTCAGTAGATAGGCATAGATTTAAGGGGTGAATTAGACATTCAGATAGGCCATATTTCATATGGATATCAGAATCTACAGATGAGGCTCTCTTAGCTTTTGAGACAGCTGAGATGACTTGCTTCACAGTAATTATAAGGGTGGGTGTCAAGTACTGTAGAATCTATGGAATAGTTATAACTGTGAGTGGGGTAAAATTTGCATTAAATGTGTCAGCTAAGATATTAGCTATTTCCTTTGTGTTAGACTAGACATTATTTTTAATTAGATATGATCATTGTGGATGTTAATGTCTTTCAGCTTTTCCCGTTTAGGAGTCGCCACAGTGGAACTCCGGTCTGCTAATGATTGGCAGTGGATTTTTACTGTGCCAAGGTGCCAACCCGATGTCCAACTTTCAAAGAAGGCACACCCATTCACGCACGCACCTACCTCCATGTCTTTAAATGTTACTCAACCACGGGGAGGACATGCAGACTCCACACAGAAGGCGCTCCAGCTGAGAATCGAACCGGAGAACCTCTTGCTGTGAGGCGAAAATGCTAACCTCACAGCAAGAGGTTCTCCGGTTTGATTCTCAGCTGGAGCACCTTCTGTGTGGAGTCTGATCATTGTGGATATGATCATTGTGGATATTACCTCTTAATTCATGACACAGTTATAGAAATATTTCTAGTGATTTTTGGTTGTTGTAGTTATTTTAAGTTTGTATTCAGCTTGGAAATCCTAATGGTACCAGCAAGGTCTTTGCTACTTTGATTTAGGTGTGTTGTTATGGTAGATAGAAAGTGACATTTTACAAGCATTGTCATTTCTTTCTCTTGTTATTCAACTTATTTATACAAGTATTTCATCTTATTCCCTTATTTTCACCTATTTTATGTCTTAATTTAATCACCCCAAAAAGACCAAGCTTCTTTTCCTTCAAAAAAACTCAATCTATCTAAAAAAATCTTCACCATCTCATCCTTATTTAATACAATTATCACTGCCAATTCAAGCACCAAATTGCTATAGACGACCAATTAATATTCGACCTACATATCTTAAACTGTATCAAAAAGTCCAATCAAAAACTAGGTCTTCTGTACCACAACAACAAATATATACCTAACAAATCTAGACCTATACTAGCACAAACATTTATTCTACCATTCCTGCTATAGGCTGCTCCCATACGTACTAACCTCCAAAATAATCCCTTCACCAAACTAGAAACCACCTATAACAAGATAGCCAGATTTGCAGCCAGTAACAGCAACAAATCCCATCATTGTATATCCCTGAAAAGCTTAAGATGGTCTAAGCTCCCCCACATGCTTCAAATATCACAACTATAAATTGCACACAGCACCCTAAATAATCCCAACTCCTTCACTGCCCTTACATCCATAATTACACCCTACACACCCATTCATGACCTCAGAAGCACACAACAAAACCTACTTCAGGTGACCAATCCAAACAAAAATATTCGAAAAATACTTTACAGTCATTCAATTGCATATTCATGGAACAAACTTCCATTGTCCCTTCACTCTGCTACCAGAAGCGGTGAATTCAAAAAGCAACTAAAAATTCATTTCCAACATGCATGGATCTGTACTTGTCAGCAAATAACCTAATTAATTTTTCTTCTTCTTTCAATTCACATATCTGCCTGGTATTTCCTGTCTAAACTGTCTACACATATTACTCTCTCTGCAGTAAATACCTATGCTATTAAATGCAGCTTGGATGTATTTTGTCATGATGTTACTCTGAACTGCATATTACATATTAGAAAATATTTTTTATTTTAAGGTATTGCTATATTTCCTTGTTTATAACTTAATGCTAACCAAATTTCTCAAACATATTGCTACTGCAGTTTCAAAATATTGCCCTTTTTGCCTTGTAAATATTCCTGTTGTATATTTGTCTTTCTCTGTTTTTGTACTAAGTATCTTACAACTTGAATTCTTATTTTTTTCTTGTTTTTACTAATTATGTTCCTGAAACTTTTCTCCTTGGGTCTCCGCTGATAAAGGTCTCTCCGAGCCCAGTCAGACTAACCTAGTTAACAAATGTAAAAATAAAATAAAATAAATAAATTTATTGCCCTAATTACACTCCACATGTCCCTGTTCAGTCATATTATATTCTGAGTTCCTCTTTTTCCATTTTCAGTCTTCCACAACTTCTATCTGTAATTTTAAATAGTCCATCCTTAACCTGTCCCATTATTTGTTTACTATATCAGTTTCTCTCCAGCATTCTAAATCATCTTTGCTCTTCTTCTCTAAACCCTACACATCAACTTTGTTTTTTGATTCTTAACCTTACCAACACTCTAAACCACAAATTGGACTAAGCATTGTTGGCCGAATATGCTTTGCCCGGATATCGCTGACCCCCCCACTTTGATCTGAAGGACTTCAGGTATTCTGGCTTTACTGTGCTGTGTCACAGCTGCTGGTAGAACTTCCCATCGCCCAAGACCTCAGCCACCTCCCATTCCTTCATTACATTGCAGCTCTTAATCTCCTAGTCTACTCCTAGAAGATTCCATTCCCCAACGGTCTTTCCTATATTCCACTTCTTTTTTTTTTCTTTGTCTTTCAGTTTCTCTTTCTTCCAGTTGGTGTGTCTGAAGGTTGTGTAATTGAATCAATCTGCCTGTTCTCTCCTGCTTTCCTCTACTTTAAATACGAGGTAACTTACATTAACTTTAGACCCCGTCACTTCCTTTACTTTCTCTCCTCTCGCTCTCTTATTTGGTGATGTTCATTATGTAGAACACTACCATTCTTGTGGCCTTCTCTGTCATTCTTTAACAACCTACACACTAGCAAGACCATGTTCCTTCCCTCAGGACAATAGTCCCTACTTTTGTGGTACCAGCAATGTCAAAATTTGGTTTCTGCATCATTGGTTTCAGCTTCCATCTTAGCAACAGAACTCCTTAAAATGTATGGTAATGCTTCCCAAACATGTTTAAGCAGCATCTGCATATGTTCAATGTTACTTTTATTTTATTTTATTTTTTAGACATCTGCCTTGTGTCTGAGCACTTATACACCTGTTCTGTTTCTACAAAAGCCCCCTTTCTGACTTCTCAATTTAAATGTACCATCATTGAGCTATACCTTTTCAACACAACTCTGAGCACCATTTTCTCTTTCAGGCTAAGATGGAGTCTGTCCCCAGGCAAAGGGAGGGTTCTGATAGTAGCTCTTCCTCCATCCTCCTTCAAATACCTGACCCTTCTCCCTTGTGCTTTCTTATCCCCTTCCTCAGTAAGCTGTCTGCTAGCACAGGTAACACTTCTGAGGATGCTGTTTCTCACCCCTTTCTTAATCTGTCCTTGGCTATAGAAATAGATGAGCAGATGTACTCAACACAACATACAAAACTGGGGCAGCAGACAAGAAGAAGGGAGACAGTATGGGGGGAACTAGGAAAAAGATGTCCAACAAGAAGAGACCAGGGTGGAAGGGTGGGAGCAGACAGCACTGACAAATGATTAAGGGGTTGGCAGATATTTAAATTAAACTACATTAATATCACCTCATAAACACATTATCTTCAAGCAAAATACCATAGACTGCTTCACATCAAGTATTATTTCCCAAAGACTAGGAAACTCCCAAGCTTAATCTCTCAGTTTCTACCCTATCTAATTAAACCCAAAACAAATCACTTGCATGATGGTGATATACATCCAAATCCAGGCCCTTCTAGCTTACTTCAAGCTAATAATCTTAACCCCTCTCCACCCACAACACAAACTCCCACTACACTTACAAACTCTCTTTTCATTGCACAACTCAATATACGCAGCACAAACAACAAACTTGCACACCTCCATGCATTATTAGATGATCAATCTTTTGACCTACTATGTCTAACTGAAACATGGCTCAAACCCCATACTAAAGATAATGATATCACCCCTCCAGGTTACAGTATTATAAGGCACGACCGCATAAAAAAGAAGGGGGGGGAGTAGCTATTCTCTTCAAAAATAGCCTTCAACTTACCCCCATTGACTACAAAGCTCTTCCTGAGACCAAGGCTGAAATCCTTGTCTCAAAACTTCAACTAAACTCCAGTAAGTCCTTATATATCATCTGCATCTACTTACCTCCAGGCGATAACATCAGCTTACTCGAGGAAATGTACCCTATCCCTATACTTCCCCCAAGAAACCATCATTATGGGAGACTTTAACATTGACTGGAACAATATTAACACAGGGGATCCCATATTGCATATTGACCTGCATGGGTACTCTCAAATTATTTCCTCCCCAACCAGGAATTAATAAATCCAGCAAAAAGGAAAGCATCCTAGACTGGATACTCATTAATAAACCTCATTGAGCATACAAAGTAGGGACATTCCCTGACAATCTCAGTGACCATTCCTTAACCTACCTGATCAGGGAAAAGAATGATGTCCCCCATTCTATCACATATAAAACAATTAGATACAATAGAGACTTCGACACAGAATTATTCCAAAATGAAATCAAAGCCTGTAATTGGACCCCCTTAAAAAAATCTACCTCTCACTGAGGCAGTTAACTACTTTAACTCCAAATTTCTAGCAATCCTTGACCACCATGCTCCAAAGCGGAACATAAGAATTAGAGCCAAACCCGCCCCTTGGCTGTCCAAAAACACTAGACAAAACATGCTACTCAGAAACAAAGCTTGGGCCAAATAGAGAACTACTAAAAGTACTTCAGATCACCTCACCTATAAACAGTTGAGAAATAGAACAAAACTAGCTATTCTCTTAGACAAGAAACAATTCTACATGAACACTCAAACCAAATACCAAAATAACCCACAAACATTTTGGGCATGTATCAATAGACTACTTCACCCAGGTCAAACCAAAACTCCAAACCCTACAGGCAGTCAAAGAGAAAATCCTAGACAAGCAGCAAATGCCTTTAATACCTACTTCACAGAAACTATACAAGCACTAGCTAAGCAACTTTCACCTGATATTACATTCCCTCCATACAAAAACAAGACCTTAGCCCCTATATTTCAATTACAACCTGTCCCCACTCGAGATATCTGTAGACTTATCCAAAAACTTAAACCTTGCACTCCATCAGCAGACCAGTTACCAGCAGAATACTTGCAGACAGCTGCCAAAGCTATAGCCTACCCAATTTCCATCCTCATTAACAGAACTATTGCTGAGGGAGAAATCCCTACCATCTAGAAAATCTCTCACATCATTCCACTCCATAAAGGAGGGAACTCTAATGACCACTCTAACTATCACCCAATAGCTCTATTATCCCCACTGGCAAAAATAATGGAAAAATGCATTCAAAAGCAATTACTTAACCATCTAACTCAATACAATTTGCTAGCTGATTGCCAACATGGTTTCAGGCCACACCACAGTACTACAACTGCCCTACTGTCTTTCTGCAACTCCATTAACCAAAACAGAAATAACAACATCCTCACATCAGCTCTCTTTATAGACCTGTCTAAAGCTTTCAATATGGTTAATCACCAGCTATTAAACATTCTTACACACCTCTCATTCGATACTCAGGCTATAAACTGGTTCAGAGCCTATCTTACTAACAGACAGCAAGCAGTCCTATGGGATAATCAACTATCCTCCCTATTGCCTGTCACCCTAGAAGTCCCTCAGGGCTCTATTTTAGGTCTACTCCTCTTCTCAATTTACATTAATTACTTACACTTAGCTATTCTGCAAACTACATGTTTACAATATGCTGATGACTCGACAAGTTTATGCTCAGCTAAGACCTCATCTGATCTTTTACTAAAAACACAAGAAGCATTTAATAAAGTCGAGTCTTGGTTTCTTCAACGCTGTCTTCTACTTAACCCCAAAAAAATGAAGCTCCTACTATTTTCACCAACCCAAAAGCACGCCCTTACTGATTTCACTGTCCTATCAAAAAATGGTACTCACATACAACCTGACTTAACAACAAAACTATTAGGGGTTACTATTGACAACCACCTTACTTTCAATGAGCATATCAACAATACTGTAAATATAGTCAACAAAAAAATTGGTGCCCTCTACAGAATTAAGCCATTCCTCACTCCTTTAGCTAAAACAAGTATCGCCCACTCACACCTTTTCTCCTCACTTCTATATGCTTCTACCATCTATACTCACCTTTCAAAAAGCAATCTCTCTAAACTGGTTAAATCTTATAATAGCATTGCTAGATTTGCCACTGGACAGCCATTTAGAACACACCATTGCCAGAATCTATCTCAACTAGGCTGGCTTGAATTTCAAAATCTACTTGAGTTTAACCAAATTACATTGGCCCACAAAATACTTTACCAACCAAAGAAGACCCCAAGTCTATCTACCCTTATTACTCCCTACCTGAATCTTAACTCCCTGCGCTCCTCAAATAAACTACTTATCTCCTCCAGCAAATCCAACAACAGAGCAGGTGATGCTCTCTTCTCTAATGTAGTTGGGAAAAAATGGAACCTTCTTCCTCCTGATCTCACCTCTATTTCCTCTCTAACTAACTTCAAACCAAAACTTAAAATATACCTAAAAAAACACTGGCTTTGGCCTAGTTGTAATCCTGACTAACTTCTGCCTTAAGCAATTTATGTTACACCCACTTTTTTTCTTTTATCCTTCAACTTCAGACTTCTATGTCAGTGAAATCCTTAATAAACTCAGTCTTTCGAATTTTATTAGATAATTAGATTTCTCAAAGTCTACTCTTGCTGATATTTTTTCCTCACAATATATGAACAAGGGTCTTTTTTATAATTTTATTACTCCTAGTTCTGCTTTTTTTCTCTTTCTTTCTTTTTCTTTTCCTTGCTTTCTACCTATTCAAGGTTTGAAAAATGTCAAAAAAGATTTCTCTTATTTTTTGTCAATGTTATGCTTAGATGTTTAAGTTAGTATTAACAAATTGTACAAATTGGAGCTTATCTCCCTGGGCCTCTACTGAAAATGGATATTCATCCAGTTGGACTAGCCCAGTTAACAAATGTAAAATAAATAAATAAATTAAATAAAAGGTTGACATACCTGAAGGAATATGATGTAAAGGTGAAAATAGCTGACTGGTCTAGCTGTAATACTTAAACAGATCAGACAGACTTAGTTCTTCCTTCCTTCTATTTACACTTTAAAAACAGTACTAGGAAATCAGTTGTATAAAAATAATACTGTGTCAATAGGATATCTATAACTATAATATATATATATATATATATATATATATATATATATATATAAATAAAATATGTATTTTATATATATATATATATATATATATATATATATATATATATATATATATATATATATATATATATATATATATATATATATATATATATATATATATATATATATATATATATATATATATATATATATATATATATATATATATATATATATATATATATATCCCTATCAGATCGCCAAAATTTCAAAACTTCGAAGACCATATGGCTGAGACCATGTCTCTAAAGTTTTAAAATTCCGAAACAAAACAAGCACCCCCCGCACCCTCCACACCCCCTGCTACTTAAATATACCAACTCCAAGATTGCACTACAGTGAGGAAACAGGCAAATCCCAGGTTTTGCGTTATATGGTGATCCCAATACTAAGTGTTCGGAGTTTCAAAACTTCGGAGATATGGTCTCGGCCAAATGGTTTAAAGTGTTTTGAAACTTCGGCCAGCTGATAGGGAGCCATATATATATATATATATATATATATATATATATATAGAGAGAGAGAGAGAGAGAGTTTCACTTCATATCGTCGAAAGCTCATTTCATCGAATTTCAAAACAGCGAGACCAAATCGTCAAAAACTCAAATCATCAAAAACTCATAACATCGAATCTCAAATCATTGAAAACTACAAAGCAACTAGAAATAACATCCCAGCCACTGTTTACTACATTTATGCAGGGGGGCAAGCCTCCCTGTACCCCCCCACCTCTGAAAATTAAATATACCAACTCCAAGGTCGCACTACAGTGGGGTTAGGAAATTACCTTTTTCCCCCACTGTAGTGCGACCTTGGAGTTGGTATATTTAATGCACGGGTGGTTTCGGGGGTGGAGCCCCCCACATGGGGGAGCAGGGGGCTTGTCCCCTGCATAAACATAGTAAAAACTCTGGAGGATGTTATTTCTAGTTGCTTTGTAGTTTTCAATGATTTGAGATTCGATGTTATGATTTTTTTGATGATTTGAGTTTTCGATGATTTGGTCTCGCTGTTTTGAAATTTGATGAAATGAGCTTTCGACAATATGAAGTGGAACCATATATATATATATATATATATATATATATATATATATATCATTAGCGCTCTGCAGATAAGTAACAGACTACTATAATAAAGAGCAAGGTTACACAAAGCATTGTGGTTAAAAATATCTATAAAAATGCTTTTCCCAATCATATTTAATTTACCCAGTCATACGGTATAGGCAAAGTTATAGTATTCTTGGTATTCCTGTTGTATGAAATGTCTACTCTGCGGAATCTCCCTCATTAGCTTATAACATCTACACACTTCCATGATGGAAATCTGTTGCCTCATATTCTCTTCCACAGTAACCAACAGTATATGGAGGGAGGATCCAAAGTTATAATTTTAGTGGGAAGCTGACCATGTTTACTGGTGACTGCTATCTTGGAGCTGCCATTAACACACCAGATAGCACCAATAATCGCTAAAAGAGCCTAACCTATACAAATTCATGATAGCTAGGCCATGGATGAAATGTAACATTGCGGTCTGTGAAAATAAGAACACTCCTGAAACTACCACATAAATTGCAACCCCCTTCAAATTGATACTATCATTGGAGACCTGAGCATGTTCACAGATAATGAACTCTCTTTTGCACACTATGTGTCAGCTGAAGTTAAAAAACATTTTTACCTAGCCCAGTTAGTTACTAAATGACCATCTTCCCACTGCAAGGAAGTTGTAAGTCCCCCGCTACTCCACCCTTACTAGACCTATAATTTAATATAATTCAATATAATTCCCCTAGATCTATAATTTAATATAATTCCCCTTTTAACATACATCTATCCAAGATCATAGTTCAACTAAGAAAAAAATACACAATGTTTATTCGCCAAATAATCTCACCAAGCTTCACAGAATGTCTAAAAGCTCTGTCACTCTATTTGTCTCTTATTCATTTCAGCATGGTGATCTCTGCCTGGCCTAAAAGGAAGCAAATGATCATGGGCTGCTTCACATTCTATATGTTCCTAAAACTGCAAACACCCTAAATACCCTCCATAGGAATCTACAGCCATGACATAATATAAGCAGAACCTACTGGTAAGATAGACAACTATGTCTCAAAGAATTCCCTACCACAGGAATAAGCTCCCATTCCATATCAAACAAAGCAAATCATTTGTTCGCTTTAAATGTAATGTCAACAACTGTGTAGGTAACTGTAAATTCACTCTGGGTCAGGCCCCTCAATCCATATGGACAGGAAAAGAAGGAAACTACAGTGACTATATCTTTGCCATCAGTTGGCTGCTATTAATCTACAAACCTATGAAGCTTTTTAATTTGTTCATGCTGCCTATGTTGGTGATGTTAAACTAGGCAACAGTATTATCAGTTCTGATGATGTAAAAGTTTTCATTTGGGCTTAGAAAGTTCTAGTCTTGGGCCAAACTTAGCATCAGCTTGAACACTGTCAAATGTATGCTTATATTCTTTGTTGGGAAAGGTAGTGTTTTATACAGTTGTTTCTATTCACCATGAAAATAAAAGAGTTTCAGATTTAAAGATTTTTTTTATGTAAAAAAATCAAACTATGTCTTCTAAATTAAACATAAATGTTATTTGTATACCTAGCTACAATATGTGGCTTGAAAAATTATGAAATTGCTCAAAAGAAGGGATTTATTGCCTTTGTACACGTAGAAACCATACAATGAATGCTTTCCTGTGGAAAACTGTTTTTGACATTTTGTCTATGGCTCAATATCTTTTTTCTCCAAGCAAGTGACTCTTAGGAAATTTCACCCCGAGCACCCGTAGGAGATCCAAAAATGGTTAAAAATTATTTTTTCAGAAACATTAGCCTTATGGGTCTATATGGTATTGCAAAGTATTATTTATTTATTTATTTTACATTTGTTTACCAGGAAAGTCCAACTGGGCATGGATCCCATTGTTAGTGGAGGCCTGGGGAGAACAGCTCCACAAAGATTAGTGCAATAATTATATGCTGCAGTTATTCCAGCTTTTGTATTATAGGATGTTTTTCAGTTGCACTAAAAAGAGGTGTTGTCCAACAAGGCTGCTTTCAAAAAAAGGCTTAAAATATCGGGCACAGAAGTTTAATATTTCAGATGTTTGTGATAATTCTGAAACACTTGCTTTATAATTGACACTGCTTCCTGAAATATGTTTTTATTAGAACTTTAATATATCTGAGGTTAAGAAAAAGGGAACTGCAGTATTTCAATAACTGGAGTTAGTAGATCTGTTGAATTATTAGTGCTACATAATTAAAGTAAAAATATGAAGTATATAATAAATGATATAGTAGATCAGTCTGCTTATGTGTTCTGGACGGTGGTATGAAAACATTTTTGTTTCCTAGTTACAAATCTGCAGTCACTGTCTACATAAATACTGGAATTTTAAACTTGTGCATTCTTAACAGAAGCCCATAATTATTTGTTTTTAAATGTGGACTTTAATCTTCTGAATCACAAATTAGAAAAGAAAAAGCAGTGGCAAAGAATCATTTACAGGTTGGGAAACCAGTTCTTTAGGTCCTCTCCCAATGCTTTTTGTAACAATGGGGAAGACAACTGTAGTATCTTTGAACCTTCCTGTCTATTTGATTTTCCTTGAAAACAAGTAGGTTTTTATTTTTTTCTTTCTGTTTTTTTCCAGCTATAACATATGTATATTATGTATAGAGAAATGAAAACCATAAAAGTTAAAATGATAATACATTTCAACAATAAAGCTAGTTTTGTAAACAATAAAAGATGAAGTGTTGAAAAACTCTCTAAACATAGGCAGGCAGACAGTCAGATAACTTATGAGATAACTTTTCTGGAAACAGCCAACAAACACCAAAACAAAGTGCATTGTTATGATTAACTTCTTTCGAAACAGGTACATTTATTAAAATTGTTTCTTTTTTAAAATATAACTATCTGACCACAATCACTTGAAAAATAAATTGTCATTCCAATATACTCTTACTCTGTCACACTATCAAATATATGACGTCAATCTGCTTTAACCATTTCTTACATGTTCAACAGTTTGCAGTATTTTCTATTAAACTTAGTAAGTTTATAAGGGGTTATCTATGTACATGTTTCCATGTGATGACCTTCCAGTATAATCTCATTGATGTTAGACCAACTGACTTCAAAATAGTAAGGTCTGTTCTCATCATCAATCAACTCAGTAAGTCTACTAGATTTTAAAAGCTTCCAATAATCCTTGTCAACATTATTGCTGATATTCAGGATCAGTTTATTCAATATGGATAGACTCAATTTATTTGCACTTTCTTTCCTTTTTGAGAATAGAGACCATATAACCATATATTTTTGGTGCAAGCTTTTCTTTATTATTGCTCAAAAATAATAAATTACCTTTTAGCTTTTCACTAATACATTGCATTAATAAACTATGTGATACATCCAAGTTATATTTTCTTAGAATACTTTCTGTTGACATTACTATACTATTATCTAAACAATCATATAGCAAAAGAAAGTTATTTTCTTTAAATACTTTCATATCCTTGAAGTTTTGGTTTTCCGTAAATTTTGTAGTATAAACTATAGGAAAAATAAGAAAATTCCATTTTTTGATTTTATGGCTATTAATGAATTATAATTATGGAAGTTGTACCAGTGATTTAAATTCTACTTAAATTAAAAAAAAATACAGAAATGTGTTTTCTTTTCCATGTATGCTCAGAGTCTGATTACAGTATATTGTGAATTATCTTTTAGTCCATCTTGTTGTAAAGCTTGATTTTCATTCAGCAAAGAAAGTCAAGTGCCAGGTTCATAAGAAATATGTTCTTTAAAGTATCCATTTGACATATGTGGTTTCCAAAAGCTCTGTAAGGTTCTGGAGAACTACAGAAAATAACTAACTTCTTGCAGAATGAGATACATTACCTGTTATTCTTTCAAAAGGCTTAAAATCTAAAAATCTTTTAGACAACAGGTACATTGTTGATGTACAGGCAGATTATTCAGAGAAATTGATGCCATGAGATTTGCTTATTGCTGTAATCATTTGCATAGCTTTTCCTCTTTACAAACATAAATATAAATTGAAGCCTAATTGTTGGCACTGGAGGTCCAGAACGTAGGCATTATGTTGATTGTTTGGGTCTATATCAGAACATCAAAGTATTAAAACTTTGAATGTTCTGATATCAAATACTATTTAGCGAACACTAAGAATAGCGAAGCAGCAGAACAGCAAATTCTTTCCTCGGGAAAGAATTCGGTTGGCCGTTTTTGTGGCTTCGCTATTCTTAGCGCTGTGGTGGAAAGTTACAGGTTGGGTTCAGGTAAGTGTGCGATTGTTTGTACGTTAGGGTTAGGGGCGGGTTAAGTGAGTTAGGGTTAGGGCGTGGTTAGGCGTGTGTGTTATAGTGACAGACTTTAGGGTTAGGGGTGGTTTAAGTCAGTTAGGGTTAGGGCGCAGGTTAGGTGTGCGATAGTGATGGACCTTAGTGTTAGGGTTTGGGTTAAGGTTAGTGGGTAGATAGTTTAGTTTACTGTAGAGTTAAATGTAGGAATTTAAGTATATGTGTATGGTTGCTGTTTGTTTGATGTGCTTGTGTTGTGTGTATGTGTTTTGGAGCAGCGAATTATTTCCATGGGGAAAAAATTTGCTGTTCTGAATGTTCGATATTTTCATGTTTAGATGTTTTGGGGCCAATGAAATAGCGTTTGCTATTTTCATCTTTCGATATCGTGATATAAACGTGATTTTTCCATACTAGAGAACTTCTTAATATTCTGTTTTGTGGCTTTTGGGGTGAGCCTGAAGTCCATAAGGTATTGTTTTAAATTCTTCAGTTTATCCTTCATATTAGAAGAAAGGAATGACTTTTTAAGGATTATGAAAAAAGTTCAAAGGTGGATTTTTCTATATAAAGTCTTTTAAGTGAAAAGCAGGCCTCTGTTCTTGTATGAAAAAAATTCAAATGAAAACAAAGGTGAGATCACTGAATTAAACGTTGGCTCACACTTCTAGAAACTATTCTTGTTAAAAATTCATAGCACATATTTTAGTGAATTATTTCATGGTTAGTGTTATTACATAAGCCAGTATCAAAGAGTGACTTTCCAGTTCCAATAAACAGACACTTTTGCAAGGTTAAAGAATATAAAGTGGTCAGCCTAAGAAAAGTGACAAAAGTCATATGTATAAATTAATGATATGCTGTGGTATCATGACAAGTCTGACAGTAAAATACATTCACAAAGGTAATGCCAATCTTTTTTGATGCATGTTTGTGTGTGGATAATGCCAGTGATCAATAAGTTGGGGTGAAAGCTTCAGAACTGCCTTCTTCTGGACTTTTTCTCTTCAGCAGTGTTGCTATTAGTATGAAAATAACACAAATGGTGATTTCACATTAGGTGGTTGAAATCACTTTTTGGAACAGGATTATATAGTTACAGTGCCATTATCTTGGAGTTGTTAATTCATTGAAAGACCACTTGACTGAATTCTGATCTTCAGTTATTTGATAAGAAAAAAGAAAAAAAGAAAGAAAAAAACTTTACTGGAAAGAGTCACAATAGGGTTACATCCAAGCTGCAATAGCCTGGAGTTGATTGTATCTGTGGCAAGGGTACAGATGGTGGATCTTTCTGTATGGGCAGGTTTGCTCATTTTGTCCACATGAAAAAACACATTTTTATATTTCACCAAATGCCTGTTTACAGGAGTAACAGCACTGCCAAGGAGTCCATATATTGCAGCCAAACATCAAGACTACATAAAAAGATGCACTTACAGTGGGGTTTAGTCCAGTGGTCATTGCATCATGTTTGTCATGTACAGACAACATTGTCTAGCTACTGTCACCATCCTAACCCATTAAGCAGATGTTGTTCCCCATAGCATCTTTCAGTGCAGATGGTGGGGGAGCCAACAAAATAACATGCAAAATCATTAAAGACAATGTTATGTAGTTTAGTTAACAGGATGCAGGTACTATGTCTCAAACTTTTAACTGGGTTCTCACCTACAAGTTTTATGTCCCATGGAACACATCACTCTGGGTAAATCATTACTGCCTTTTTCTTTATCCTCTTGAAGAGTGGGAAGAGTGACTGATTGACTAAAAAGGTGCTTGCTGAAATTCTGAGGCCCTAAACGGATGCTTGAAATAGTGAAAATGTAACTGCAAGTTTGGGAAATATATACTAAGTCCAAAGTAATGGAATCTTGGTGTATTCCCCCTACACTGAGGTACAGTGACTTCAAAGTTAATCTGTATAAGGCTAGGGGTTGCAAGCATTGACTTCCACAAAATCCTTAAACAAATAAGTGTGAGTTTTTGAATTTATTTTTTAAAGTGTCATGGATTGCAACATCAGTTCTCATACTTCTGATAGGCTGTTTATGCTATCAGAGCTATCTCAGGAAGATACAAATATAAAATGAAAAAGAAGATCAAGATCTAGTTTTGACTTTTAGAGTAAGGGAACTGTATCCCTACCTTTGTAATAGAAGATATAAGTTGGTCATAGAGCATAAACTGTAATTGATACTCCTTGATGAGTATAAGAGCAGACCCATAATGGCAGCAACAGCATACATGTGCCACATATAGGCTATAGTTCTATCTCAATACATGTGCCACAGAGAGGCTACAGTTCTATTTCCATACATGCACCACAGATAGGATATAGTTCTATCTCCATACATGTGCCACAGATAGGCTATAGTTCTATCTCCTTAAGCTTAGCAGGCTGAATGTAGAATGTCCAAGGGCATGGCAATATTAAGGGTTTCTCAAGAAAAGCAATACCACAAACATAAAAAGTATCACAGAGTAAATAAATGGGCTTTTTCTATTGTCTTTTTTTTCAGGATGTCATCTGGTGGCTCCTCTACCTGCTCCCAACTAATGTATTCATTTCATGGGGATGGAGTTGGAAATCCTAAGATTAGCCAAGATCTTTACAACCCATTTGTTCCTGTCCAGGTAGCCCTATTAGCTCATCATGCCCCAGGAATGACAGTCAGGTGAAAGAGAGTTGGCCAACTTCTGGTTCTGCAGAGGGACCTTCCCATCCCCTTCTGGAGCATCCTTTCCACTTAAGTTCTGCTGTATGCTGCTGGCTGCTGTGTATTACTAACTGCTGGAACATGCCTCTGCACACTGAATCCTCTGGCTGATGTACATGTACTGTGCAATGCATGTTCTAAAAATCTAATACCCAGTACTCCCACTAGGCATCACCTGAGAGGTGAGTTACAATTTCCTCTTATCACTAGGACCAGCAGACTGGCAGTGGTCATTCAGTCCAATCCTTCCCTGACAATTCCATCATGAGCATTAGCCATTAATTGAACTTAGGTTGCCAAGGCTATTGTCAAGGAAAAATGTTGTGTTTCATTAGGAGCCAGAATTATTATTCTGTGGAAAGCAGTACTTGAGAAACTGCAAACTGGTCACCCAGGTATTGTACAAATGAAACATCCTGGTATGAAGCTTTGTTATAGCCAACTGTGTATAATGAATGTGCATCACATCAGATTGCAGAAAAATGCCTTTACAATTTCTTCTGCATCTATTAGAGAGCATCCAGGATAATGGCAGATTAAGTGTATCTTGAACTCTGTGCAGTTTTTAAATCAGAGTCTCCCCGCACCACAAACATTTTGGACAACACACAAATGTCCATATTCTTTTAAATCCATCTTCCTAACTTAAAACCATTCCAACTACTGTCATTATAACCCACCAATGCCCATATCCATCAGTTATATCGACTTAATTGTGCATACCTCAGATGTTAGATTATGATAAAAAGGGCCACAGTAAAGTATTCCAACTTGATTTAGATAAAGGCATTGTGCTGCGAAGCCAGACTAATGACTTTTTAACTTGATTATGACAGCCACAGTGAGTCATTCTTGACTGCAGGCAGCTCCCATACTCAAAAAATATAGCCCCATTGCTGACTATGTATACCTGACATGCATGATTATGGTAAAAGTAAGTAAGGAAGTACATAAATAAATAATATATATATATATATATATATATATATATATATATATATATATATATATATATATATATACATAGTGCAAATTTGCATCATGCACACAGTACTTCAAGTATTGAAATGTATTTCTAGTTCTGCATTGTTTAAATTGAGCACATGACAGAAGGGTAAGTTACTTTCAGCCACAGACAGACCTTGCCCTCACCACCATCATGCAATTATAGACACTTTGCTGAGTACATCTTATCTTATTGTGCTAAAAATTGATAACTCTCAACCTCTGACTGCAAGAATCAAGAACAACATCAAAGGTAGCGAGAGACAAAGGCATACATACAAAGCTGCTAGAACAACAGATGCTGTATTAGCATGCATTTCCTGAAACTCAAATGTGTGCTATTATTTAGTGGCTGCAAGCCTCAATAACTTGTCAGAAAACCATAAACTGTATGCAGAATGAACCACAAATATGAGTCAAATCAGGGCATTCTGTGAAATTAGGGACAGTTGAAAGCTATGTAATTTCAACTCAATTTCCCATAAGCAATTGCCACAAATACCGCAGCCTATTTCACACAAATGCCAGGTGATCATCTAAACAAATGACCAAGTAAGTGCATGAGTAAGTTAGTTTTATCCATAAGGAAGTCTCATTTCCAATCCGTGGTTACAGTCTTTGTGATGTGTACACCTCAAATGATAAAAAAATAATACCTCTCAACCTTGTCGTTCAAGAATCAGGAACAAAGCCAACAAATAATGAACGCCAAAGCCAAAATTCAGGGACAAATTTTAAATATTGCGCTTATGTACTTTGAAAGATAATAGAATAACAGGTTTTCATTGGTCTGCATTTATAAATGATATAATATCTGAAACCTGAAATGTCTCATTATTTAAAGATCATTATCCTGAATTATTTGGAAAAAATCCATATTTATGAGTCTCAGAGGAAAAAATATGAGACATCGTCTGAGACATTATGTAAAAACAGGGAAAGTTAAAACTTTGATTCAGACAAAAAGCAGGCAGAGTATAAATATTCCTACTATTTTCATACAAATGTACACTAGTCCTGTAAAGTCAGACTTTGAAATGAGCAAACAACAAGATGGTGCATTGCCTTCTTTAGTGACCATAGTCCTTAATGATTTGCCAGAAAATATCAAATTTTATTAAGCACAGTCCAAAATATAATGCAAAGGACATTCTACAGATTTGCTTTATTTGCTTTATAAAACATTAGCTAAAAGGTAAATATTCCAAATTATTTCAGAGAAATGCACACTAGTCCTTAAAGTCAGAATTTAAACTGAGCAAAATACAAACTGCACCCCCCCCCCATGTAGCGACTACAATTTTCAGTTGTTGGCAGCCACATGATTTATATCACAAAAAAAGAAACTTACTGTTTAACTTTACCGTGATTTACTGTTGCTCTTTCACAATGGAAGTCTGCAGCTCTCTACTATGCTATTTAATATTGACAGGATTTCTGCTCATTGCTGTCACAATGAAACATGGAAAGGAAATGAGCAGAAAGCCATAGTACTTTAAATAGGATTGGGATGATACATTTGCTTATTTATTTAATGTTTAAGCAAATAAACATTTCTTTATTTAAAAAATAAAAACCACAATCAGGTAAACAGCATCACCTTCCAATGTTCCACATGTGCAGATGGTAGGCTTCACAATTATAAATAGGTAAATACTTAAATAATAAGTCAATGGAGAGTACACCTTACTCTGGAAAACACTGATATATGCATCTTCAGACAGACCTAGTTCAAGACCAATATAAGCACTCCATCAATGCAGAATTTCATTGCCTAATACATGGTGTTGCACACCACATTAGAAAAAGACACTAAAGGCGAGAGTCTGTCAGATTCTTTAAAAAGGAACTCAAGATTCATTAGGCAAGATAATAACCTCAAACTCCTCTACCTAACCTACTGTAAACAAAATCCCGTATTATATCATAGCTAACTTGTATATCCCCCTCTGCCCACACCTCCTACCTAACCAGTGAAGTCCCTATGGCTTAAACCAAACACCATTATATTCACAGACTTCAACTACCCCTCCATAAGCTAAGAGACTTATAAATATATGCCCAGAGATTTCTGGAATTCATCAATACAAACTCTCTGGACCTGTTAGTCCACACCACAACTAGGGGTGACACATTCCTGGATTTGGTCCTTACCAATATGAGGCATCTTTGCTGCCCGCCAATTGTAACTTTCTCCCTGGTCAAATCAGACCACAAGTCAGTCATATTCACCGTAAGAATGAAGCCTGAAGCAACTTCCAATGCCTCAGTATTCAGAGACTATGTGAAGGGCCTTCCATCTCAGTGCATATGCACAATCTTTTACTGCCAAATTCTATGCATATGTAAAGAGCTGGATAGATGCATCTGTCCCCATCAGTAATAAATACAATGCCAAATTCAAAAATAAGTCCCAGTGGTAGAACCATAATACAACAAGGATCTATAATAAAAGAAAGAAAAATTAATTACTTACAAAATAAATTAACTCTCAAGATGCCAAAAAATCTCAGGACACTAAACAAGGATGTCCTTTGATCATCATATACCCTTTATTGAAAGGATGTCCTTTTGCATTGCACAACTTATATCTAAAGGTATAGTGTCCATGTCCTGGTACGTAATCATTCGAATGTGCTGGGGTACCTGCTGTTCAGAGTTTGAATATCCTCCCTGTGTCTATACAGGTTTTTGTTGGAGATTCCGGCTTCCTCACATATCCTAAATGCAAACAAATAGGTACATTTCTGATCCTGTAAACTGCACCTAGAGTGAAATTGTTGTGTATTTACATGTGTGTGGGTAGAGAGGGTCTGTCCAACAATGGATTTGTATTGTCTACAGGACTGGTACTTTGACATCCTTTGCATACTTGGCAGGTTCTAGCTTCCCAGTTGCAGTAAATAGAAAAATACTGGTAAAAGAAAATGAAGGAATACATGGATACATGATGCATGAATGGTGATTTTGCAAATGTGAATACAAAATCTCATACTTGGTTACAAAAGTCTATTTGACCTGGATTTGTCAAAATATAATTATGATATTCTTTCAGTATTCTGGATATGAGCATATTCTGGGTTTTAAAATTACATTTACCAAATTTATGTCATAAAATATTATCCATCATCTTTATTGTTGTCCTAGGTATTCAACATGTTGACCTTTCTGACCCCACCTCATTAAGAAATGAGGTGCAAAAGTTCTTCTCCTGCCCAGAAAGTGACTTTGCACAGTGACTGCGCAATTGGTTAATGAAGCATATTTATGTAATGTGGTTGCCTTAGATAAGAGGTGAAAACCTCATAGTTGTCACAAAAAAGTTGGTGCTAGTAGGTTAACACATATATAATCATGGTTGCTACTGATACTTCTCTTCTAGAGAGAATACAGATATTACTGACCTAAGTGGTACTAGTTAATTGAAACCCACTGTGCCTCAAGTATCAGGCCTTTTAAACTTTTTTGGCAAAGCATTTTCTTTTTCAAACCATGCCACAAAGAAATGACACCATCTCAAAAATATGGATATCATAAAACAACTTAAAACTGCAAAGTTAATAAGGAGATACTTAGATTTACAATGATTGCAAATGCAGACTTTATCTAGGTTTTACGTTTGAATACAGAAAAAGGCATATTTTTGCTGAAATTCAGCAGAAATTTTCCAAACTGTTATATTTCAGTAATCTTAAATTATCAGTTCATAGTATCAGTGACAAAGTTACAATCAGCCATGCACTTTGTTATGGAAATAAGTACAAAACTAGAAAAATTGCTTATGCTTTTTAATAATATTTGAAAATAATACACAGTATTTCCATAGCCACATCATATTTACATAAAGTTTCAGTCTCAAATTTGTTCATCTTTATACTGCATCTTATTTCATAATATGGATGCAGATACACAGATAGAGGTAATATTCATAATTACTGCTATAAATGTTCACTTTACCAGAATTATCTACATTTCATAGAAATGGAGGAGTTGCAAGATTAACAACAGCTAGTGACCTAGTCATGACTTCCAGTTGGAGCACCCTCAAAGTAAGCTTTTACAACATAAAAAAGGTTATTAGACAGTGATACTGCAAAGGACATTGATTTTTTTTATATGGGCCATACAGAGAAATGCAGTCACTGAGTTTGCTGTGTATGTGGACTATGACTTACGTTAAAAAGATAAAAAAAAGTCATAAATATATACTTAGCACAATATTATTCTCATGTTGATGGCCTTAAATACAATTGCAGTCAGCTGTTTGGATGAATTTAGTCATGAAGTACACAAACTGACAAGCAGCATAAATATGATAACATGCCCTTAATATAACTGTAAATTTAAGCCATTACATTTTTGGTTCCTTCATGCAACAACCAGCAGACTTACCTTTAAATAAAATCAGATATATAAATAAAATGCTGTACTCATTAATAACTTTATTAAAAATGGCTTCAAATATATTGTTGAAACTTGTGAATCTTTGTACATGAGATTATATATAATAATTTTTTTTATACAGGTGTTGGCTATGCATAACCAGCTATTTAACCTTATCAGCACATTTGTGGTTTCATTTTACCTGAGGATATCTAAGTTTTTTTTTTCAGTGAAACCTGTCGGGGTAGTTAATTTCGTGAAGCTGTTTGTGTCTGCAGCAGAAGCATATTTTCATGAACATAAATTTTAGGTCAGCACATCATGTCACATTTGTTAGCTGAAATGCTTATAGAATGTATGACAATTATAACACCTAGCTCAGTTCACAGTTTGACTCAGAACAGTAAATATTTTACTTGTTTAGTTTTAAATAGATGTTACCCACAAAGCAGAAGCCCCTGATATCAATGATGATTAAAGTTTTTTTCCTCTGGTTTAGTAACCAGAGGAATATCGTACATAAGCAGAGACTGACAGAGTCAAACTCTGGTCCACAGGATATTATTCAGTAGATGTTCACAGTCTTAACTCCCCATTGTGTTATGCTAAGCATGTTTACAGTTCTTTGAAGAAGACACTAATCTATGATTTAAAATAGTCCACGATTCAAGAGTTTAAAGGAACTAGGAAACTCCAACTTTGGGCTATTTTGTCCATATCAAATAAAACCAAAATGTTAAGGAAAATTTCTTATATTACATGAAAATTTTTCATCCACCATTTTGTCCAAAGTCAGAATAGTGTGTGTGTTTATGTTGTGGATTAACTATTATTTAAGAAAAAGAAGAAAGACATATTTGATCTAAATACTGAATCTTGGCAGAATGGTTTCCTTAATGGAATCTTCTGACAGATTTGATGCTAGGAGACTGGATATCCCCTGTGCCATGTTTTCCAACAAATGTGGCTGTAAGCTCAGCTGGACAGCAAATATAGCAAGCAAGAAAGATAAACAACAGCTGTCAGCAATACAAAAAGAGAACATCTTTTCTTGTTTTTGACATGGGACACTGGGAATTAGGCTCCAATCATCTAAGGTCTCAGTGTGATGTTTGAGCTGACACCAGACGATTACGCACTATTACCAAAATTCATTAAAAGAGGTAAAATGCACCGCAGATATGCACAGGAACCAGCAAAAAAACTAGCAAAGTAAAAAAAAAACATATGTACAAACTGCAGATACCTTTCTACAGAAGTTATTTATCAAGGTAGGTGGATATAGGTTATAGGTGGGTGAATGAACTGGTAGCCAAGAATGGTAAAGCACTGTTGAAAACCTTATCTTTGGAAACAGACAAATTAACCAAAAAATTGTCAAATTTTCAGAAATCAAAATTTCATTTGAAACAACAGAATGGTATTCTAAAAATATGATGAACCCAAGGCCCAAAGCAGTAGGTGTTCCTCTGTATTCATCCCACATCAGGGTCACCACTGAATAGAATGCCCCCTTCAGTATGTACCTGACCAGACACATGCAACAACTTTAATGGCCACAGTGGATCCTCACAAAAAAATAGAGGACATAAACAGCATGTCCTAGGCAGATCACCTACAAGCCTATCTTTATACTTTGTTCCCAAAAGACTGTTGAGAGATGATCTATGCCTGGCATACATGGCATCCTTGGAACCCACTTTAACGGAACTTTTGCATATCTGCAAAATGAATAACATCATAATTACTCACCCTAGGGATTTAAACTTTAGTTGTGACATAAATAGGACGTGGTGAAGGGACAGGTATGTGTCTGAGAATTCCCCTGCAGTGGAACAGGCTTCCATCCATATGAAGCAGAGCTCTTCCCTAACTTTATTCCAGAGAAACCTGGACAACTGGATGGGAAATCTGAAATATGCCCCAAGTCTAGCACCTTTGTCTCTAATAGATAAAGACATACTGTAAATCTTGCCCTAGCTTACCTAGACCTCTTAAATAACCTCTAAGGCACATAAACTTGTGAGATACATTTGAGGTGCTTGGCTAGGCTTATAGAGGCCGCAGTAGTCATTAGCCTAGGACACACCTATGAACATATGGTTCATAGGTAGGTACTAGGCTATTGGCCCTATGGCCTATATAAGCCTAGCCAAAAAATGTACCCTGGCTTTCGCCACCCAAGAAAATAATTTTTCTGTGCCCCTGTCGAGCAGAGCCACAGAAGTGATCCCTGGGGTGAATATACCATTTCCCATCTAATCATCAAGATTTTTCTTGAAGAGTGCTAATGAGGAGCTCTGTTTGACATAGATAGGTAGTCTGTTCCAGAGTATGGGAAGTCTCTGGGACAGGTATCTATCCCTCCAGCATGTTCTGTTTATTGTGGTGACAAGGTTTAGGTCCCTAGAGCGTGTAGCTCGGAGGGATTGGGATTTCTTTAAGTGGAGCATGTCCAACAGCTCTGGGTTTGACATAGCTTTGTATGTTAGGCAGAGATCACCCCTGAGTAGGCGATATGCGATGGAGTAAAGCTGTAGTTTTTTGAGACAGTCTGCGTAGGGCATCTGTTTGAGGCCAGTAATCTCTTTGTGAGGTATTTCTGTGGTCTTTCCAGTTGTTGTAGATGTCTTGTGAGGTACATACCAAAAGGGGCGTTGTACTCTACAATGGGTCTAATGAGTGATGAGTAGAGGGGAACAATGACCTCTTTTTTTCTGGAGTTAGTTGCACTTGAATAATCTCGCATGCATTATGCTGTGCAACTAGCCTGGAGGTGTGGATATCCCTAATGAATATGGACACGCCTCCGCCTTTAGTGCTTCGTTCTGGGTTAGGTGGCCAAAAGGTGTGGTATGAATTGTAGCCTGGTAATGCAGGGGTGCTCTCTGGAGCTTTGAACCAGGTATCTGTCACTGCACAGATGCCAATGTTCTCCATTTTAAGGAGTGCCTCAAGTGAGTGCATTTTGAGGCTTAGACTTCTAACATTGAGTAGCAGTACCCTCAAATTTTGCTTGCTTGTACCTGTTACGGTGGTGAATTTGTCATTTGAACCTTGCCAAAAAAGGCACTATAGGGGTGGCAAGAGCCTAAGCCAGTATCCGGAATCCTAAGGGTGACAGGTGCAGGCCATCTCTGGCAAAGCATTATGGTCTGTCGATCATGTTGTCCCAGGCAGACAAATACTGGATCCCCTTAGAATGACACCAGAAGCTTAGCCAATTGTTGAAGTGAATCATTTTGTCCTTGTACTGTGGTATCATTCTGGGTGATGGCAGGATGCTACTCAGGGTTAGGGTCATACCTGCCTGGGATACAAGACCGGAGAGCTCCTCCATGTCTCTTTTCATGTAGTCCGGGGAAGTACGTCTCAGGTCATTCACACCAACATGAACAATGACAGTGTCATATTTGTACTTATTGTGGAGTGACCTGAGTGCATGCATTATGTGGCGGATCCTGGCACCTGACAGGCAGCTGACAGTAACTTTCCCCTTGTTTAGTTTAGTGAGTGGAACATCAGTGTGCCTGACTATAGAGTCACCTATGACTAGAGTGTTGGGTACGTTGTTATGCCTTATGGGCTGTGGTTGAGTGGCACACTGAGTTTGTGAGCTATGTGTCATTTGGGTTGTGTTGGGGGTGGAGTTTGCTTGTGTTTATGCTTTGGATGTCCCTGATGCTTGGGCAGGTTTTTATCGAGAGCCTCCGTTAATGTAGATGTGTGTTTTGTGTTTCTATGTGTGTTATGGTGGTGTAGGTTTTGAGGGACTATGTGATGAGTGTGGTGTGGTGCAAGTGTTTACCTTCTCCTCTTGACTGTCTAGTCCAGTCTTGGGTGAAGACAGCTTTGCTTCCAGTTTGGCTATATAAGTGCATCTCTCACAGGTTGTAGTGTTGGGTGGTAGGAGGAGAGGGTTTTCTGTGTACATGAGGCAGTTGCTGCATTGCCCCAAGATGCCCAGATTCATCAGATAGACAGGAGAAATCACTGGGAGCTGACCCTTAGACATGCCTGGATAGGTGCTTATTTATTAAGTACTAAAAACTGCTTTCCTCTAGACAAGTGAGGAAAGTTGAGTGCTGTAGTAATTTGCAGCTTATTTAGTGCTTACAATGGGTTCTGAACAAGTGCTGAGCTCAAAGAAACAGATTTGAGTGTTAAAACTAGAAAACTGGCTAGTTATAAGAAACAAAACTAAGCTAGAAGGCTTCCCTCAAACACAGAATTGCTTGGGGGCTCAGAAGCCTGCAAACAGTCTAGACCACTTAACAGGAAAGCCAGGAAACAAGCTTAAATTTTTTTTGTTCTCTTTCCCAGATGCTCTCTTTGTACACAGTAGGAGTGCCTGAAATTAGAATATGATCTCACTGCACTCAGTTGAGTGAGCAAATGAGATGGGCCCAGAAGGAGTATCCAAACACAAATTTACAAGAGGGGCGGGCAGTTTCAAAGCCACTAAGATTAACAACAAAACAGAAACAAGGACGGTGGGTGGGGAACTAACTGAAGAACACAGTCAAAACTTCCACTTCAGTTAATATTCATGCAACACAATTACATCAATTTAAATACTGTATTTTTTGAAAAAAGTGAAGATAAAAGGAACTTAAATTATCTTATACATCCAGTTGAATACAGCTAGATCTTAGCCGGCCAAAGCTGAGGTTTTTAAGCAGAAAATATTTCAAACTGTAGCACTTAAATAGGCAGTGACAGGAAATCAAAGAATGTGGATACCCCCACACCTGCAATTACTAACAGACAATAAAATTCAAGCAAGCACTAAGTGAAGAACAGAGTCAAAACTTCCACTTCTGTTAATATTCATGCAACACAATTAAATCAATTTAAATACTGTATTTTTTGAAAAAAGTGCAGATAAAAGGTACTTAAATTCTCTTATACGTCCAGTTGAATACAGCTAGATCTTAGCCGGCCAAGGCTGAGGTTTTTAAGCAGAAAATATTTCAGACTGTACCACTTAAATAGGCAGTGACAGGAAATCAAAGAATGTGGCTACCCCCACACCTGCAATTACTAACAGATGTTGTTTGCTTGTCTTTTCGGCTTTTCCCGGTTAGGGGTCGCCACAGCAGAACTCCGGTCCGCTAATGATTGGCAGTAGATTTTTTTTTATGGTGCCGAGTTGCCAACCCGATGCCCAACCTTCAGTTGAGGCACGCCCATTCGCGTATGTCTTTCGCAGGCCACTCGACTGCAGGGAGGACATGCAGACTCCACACAGAAGGCCATCCAGCCAAGAATTGAACAGGAAAACCTCTTGCTGTGAGCCAACAATGCTACTACTGTATCAGTATGATGAAAGCACTAATAATACAACTTTAAGTCTTTCTGCATGGTTGTCAACCTCCCTGCACCTAGTCTACTTCAGTAGTATCACTGTGATTACGGAGTATTAAGAAAGGAAAATTCAGTGTATTCCCAGTGTTCCCCATTTCCAGTGTTGTAGGTTCTCAGAGCAAAAATGAAAAGGTGTATGAAGCAGCAGGCTTCCCACATGGGGGGTGCAGGGGATTGCACCCTTGGTGATCTAATACTTATTTTATTAGGTCTAGTTTAGTTACAATAGTAGCTAAAAAATACATACATACTGCTCTGCAGTGACCTTGCATTTCACTGACCTCACTGCTGACTACTTTTTAGTGGTTTAGTGAGTTCTTTTCAGGGGCGGCCACAGTGGTGCAGTGGTTAGCATTGCCGCCTCACAGCAAGAGGTTCTCCGGTTCGATCCTCGGCTGGGGTGCCTTCTGTGCGGAGTCTGCATGTCCTCCCTGTGGTCGCGTGGGTTTCCTCCGGGTGCTCCGGTTTCCTCCCACATCCCAAAGACATGCTGCAGGTGGATTGGACACTCTAAATTGGCCCTAGGTGTGCGTGTGAGTGTGCCTTCTGTGGAAGGTTGGGCGCCGGGCTGGCAACTCGACACCGTAAAACTCCACTGCCATTCAATGTGCGGACAAGGTGATCCGCTGTGGCGACCCCTAACCGGGAAAAGCCGAAAGAAGAAGAAGAAGAAGTGAGTTCTTTGCAGCTTCATTCCTCATGTTTGGGCTTTGTCCTTGTGGTTCTACATTAAGGAGACATAGGACTGCTCTCTAGGGGCAGTGGGGGATGGCTAGGTCTGTTCTGAGTTGAGAATCACAGAGAAGTTAGTTCAAGTGTGGCCTTCTTATTGGCCACAAGGCTATTTTGTATGTTTAATTTTCTGTGCCCATATAAAGTTGTCCTGTTTGCACGGCACTACTCCATACACAGCAGGTTTTAGTAGTGCCCTGTGTAGCTGCAGACATCTAGAATTGACATTTTTTTTCTATAAACCTACCTCAAAACATAACCAGTCCCAAGTTACACAAAGAGAAACCAGCTTCCACAGTTACAAGTATTGCCCGTTGAGATTTGCATTAGACCCTCCTGTTTTAACTTTATACTCCTTCAGCAACTTTCTAATCAAGTAAAAAGGACCTGTAACCATGGATATGAATTCTCCTACAATGTCTACAGCAAGCTTAGTGGGTATAGGCATCATGAGGCAATTAAGCAATTGCATCATGTTTGCTAACAAGTTACCAACTAATTCTTAAATGGACTGATAAGTTATGTGCGTAACTACACAATGTCACTGGAGGCAAAGTTCTTACATAAAAGCCCTGATAATACCACTGAGGTTGTCAGTAATGTACATGCTACGCCCACCACATGCAGTATGGATCACACACATAGACTCACATATGCTGGAGCTCTTCCTAAATCCCAAAGAACTGCCGGATATTGCACCTACAAGAAATATCTTCAATAGCCACAAAAGCATTGCACCAAAACAGCACCAGACCTCCCAACCGTCCCGAATTACTCATTTTTTTCCGAGTTTTGGGGTCCAAATGAAGGGGTGCCACGATTCCCGAGTGACACCCCTTCATTTCCGATTTCTTTGCGTTTGTTTTTTTATTTTTTTAATTTTCGCGCTGTCGGAGCTGACGTCATCACGTGCGTGATGACGTCAGCGCCGTCAGCACTACCAGCCAGTCGGAATTGAGCTCAAGGAGCTCACGTCATCATTTCCGGCTGGCTGCGAGCAGGCGGGAACTAGTGCCTTGCTGAGAATTTGAAATTAGAGCACTACCAGCCAGGCAGTCGGTTATAAGGGAAGGATGCAGGATTTAAATCTTCTGCGGACACAACCGTGAGGGAAGAATGCTGACTTCAAAATAAATCTGCTGCCTGCCGCGATGTCGCCGAGAGAAATGCTGGCTTACCAGCCAGTCGGTTATAAAAAGGGAAGGATGCAGGATTTAAATCTTTTGCGGACAGAATCGTGAGGGAAGAATGCTGACTTCAAAATAAATCTGCTGCCTGCAGCGATGTCGCCGAGAGAAATGCTGGCTTTGCAAGCCAAGGGACTATTGCATGGTGAAGGTGAGGTGAAATGTTTTATTTTGTTAGCACATTTATAGAAACGTAGTCGCTCGTACTGTGATATGCTTGTCTGCCTGTGTGTGTCTGTGTGCGAGTATGATGAATGTTGTTTAACCACTGAGTGTACATGAGAGACTGATTTACCTGAATGCCAGTTCTAAAAGTTGTATGCATAAGAATATGACACTTAGAGGAACAACAGCAACACTATACAATATACCTTCATTTTAAAGCATTAAAACTGCTTCCTGTTATGTGAGTGTCACTATTGATACCTGGTATGTTTAAATTATACTGACAACATTGTCTACACAGAATATGTCATCAAAAGAGTCATTGTATATACCTTAATTTTAAAGTACTAATCAAAAGAGTCATTGACTATTTGCAAATAAAGTTTACTTTCTAGGTCACATGACCCCTGCTGATCTTAATGATACTGTACCACTGTTATTCTATAACTGCTTATCTGTTACAGTCTTTGTATGTACTTTAGTCTGATTAGTGACCTTGTGATGAAAGCTTGAGTTAATCTGTGACAAATTTCCAAGCACTGCAGATCTTGAATTAAAGGCTGTATTTTGCATTGTGTAAGCTAAATATTGTGGAGCTGGTGTAAGTATACCAGAGCTAGACCTTTATACTTTGGCCATGAAACATAGTAGTTTTTCTTACTGTGAAATTTAATTAAATTTGTACTGTGAAATTACCAATTGTATATTTTCTATTGTGGAGCTTTTCTCCCCAAGATGCCTATGGTTTTCACTACTGTCATTTTGTTTATAGTTTGGGCGTGGAAGTAGCCTTTTATGATGGAAATGTTCTGAACTGGGCAGTTTTGTAATTATTGGTTCATGCATTTTCTTTCATTGCCTACAGTACAGTCTACTGGAAAAATGTTCATTCCTACAATAAATTTAAATTGCGCTGTATTATACAAGGAATATAACTTAATAAAAGTCAGGAAGGTGTATCAAAGAAAAGAATGCCTGTATGTTTCTTGTTTTGTGTGCAAGGGGCCAATGATTTGAAAACAAAAAGGTAATCTTTATCCATCACTGGCCAGATGCATTTTCTTTGGATGTGGTGCAGGTTTCAATGCTGTTTCAATGAATGTGAGTTTCAAGGGCACAGAAGTTTTAATGCCAAGTCTATTTTCATTGTGAGACCGTTTTGCTTTGTTTATCAGATGTCTGTTAGTGTTTTCCCATTGATGTGCTGCAAATTAGTGTTTATGGTAAATGAGGTGAAATAGCCAGGTAATGGGACATTGGAATAGCTGCAGGGGGACTCCGGTGCCATATTTTGGTTGTCTGTTCTTCAGTTTGTGTTCGAAAGTTGGTATCCCACAATTCCATCAGAGTGGGTGGGGTTACGTAATTATGTATGCAAATTAGATGTTAATCAGCGTACAGATTTGTACCTATTTTTCATGGCCCTTGTCCAGATTTTTGATGTTTCCAGGTTGAGAGGTATGAACAGCACCCACCAAAACATGCACAGCCACATCTCACGGAGTGCCAGCTTCTAAGCCGATAAGGCAGGCTGAGACACAACCCAATATTTTGGTCATAAGATACTGCATTGCAAGACACACAGATGTCCCACTCACTGGGCTGAGCAAAGAGAAAGTCACAGCCAGGATCTGACAGATCATGCATGCACTAAGGTCACTTGATTGCAAGACTGCAAGCACCAGTATGGCTATATCATAGTCCATATGGGTTTAAATGACGTGAGAAAGACCTACCTGGACTATGTGAAGAGAGACATGATGAACCTTTTGAATTATGTGCCCCTGAATGATATGAGCCTAACACTGAGCATCAGCAGAACGTGTTGCATTCCTAAGGATGGCCTGCACTTGTCCTTTCTAAGGTTTTAGCTAAAACATTGTCCTCTTCCATTGTGCCTTTTTAAGGCAATGCTAAACTGACAAACCTTCCAATATAGTGAAACCAACCCAAGGACATCTAAAGTTATTACTGCTCAGTGCTAGGAGTCTAAACAAGAACTTTCACTGCTTATAAACCCTACTAGAAAATATTAGTGTCTGTGCAGTCACTGAGACATGGTATAAATCTGGGGCAGCACTCAGGTAGTGCAGGTCTACAATGCTTTCCTTATGTTTAGACCAGCTACTGCATGGTTAGGGTTACATCAAAACAAACCATACCTCAAGACTGGTCAAACGATGACACTTGAGCCTCTCCTTCTCCAAGCTACCATAGGCAAAGTCCCACACCTTATCCTTACAGGTTATAGGTCACCTTCTATAACCTAGGAAACCGATAGCAAATACATAAACTTACTGAAGACATTTACCATTCAACACAATATCATGTTCATGGGTGACTTTAACTACCCCAACTATAAATTGTAAATCATACATGATCCCAAACGTGCAGGCCCAGAGGATGCTGGACTTTGTCAACATAAATGCCCTGGACTGGATTAGGGGTGCAAACATACTGGATCTGGTCCTTACTAACATTGGAGAATGCTACCCTCCAGTGTAATGTCCTATGTGGTAAGATTGGACCATTAAGCTGTCTCCTCTGAAATAAAAATAAAACCTGGTACTCCGGATGTCCTTGGAACATTTAGGGACTATTCTAAGGCAAACTTCCTAATATTAAGTGTTAACCTGTCAAAATTTCAAGCCCCTCAAACCCTGAGATCACTGCTGCCTATGTAGAAATGTTTACAGAGACCCCTGTGTAATCATGTTGATACATGCATACAGACAGTTGTGCCTACCACAAATATAAGACAAGACACCTTGGTGGAATCCCATCTTCAACAGACTGTACAACTAAAGAAAGAAAGTAATGCCAAAAATTAGGAAGTGTAATCCTCAGCAGGATAAAACATTCTCACCAATCTAAATCATGTCTAACAAAGCCAAATTTAAGGTACAAATAGCCTCTCAGGCCAAGGATAAACATAAGTCTTTCTTTAACTATGTCCATGACCTCCAAGACAGCACACAGTAATGTACAGAACTAATTGTAAATGGAGCCAACAATACAAAGCCTGAAGATATAGCAAATGTAATGCCTGAAACATTCAGCTCAAATTTTACCCCTCTCCCCCCCAGCCACCCCTCTGGAAATACCATTGAACATAACCTGTCCCCCAACTATCACAGGTGCAGGTCATCAATAGACCCCAATACTATCCCAGGATGCCTCCTACATAGCATGAAATATGACTTATCAGGACCACTAGAGTTATTATTTTACCATAGTCTCCAGACAGGCTTTGTGCCATGCAACTGGAAAACTGCAACAGTCATCTCCCTACACAATGTCAGGCCATCTATCGACCTCTGTAAACTACAGACCCATATGTTTAACTTGTCTCATATGCAAAGCAATGGAAAGAATTATCATGGAAATGATTAAGGATGACATAGGAAATCTTCACACAATGGATCCAACCCAGTATGGTTTTGTCAAGGGCAGATCATGTCTACTAAACCTTGTGGGCTTCTTTGAGAGGGTCATCAAAGCAACTGATGAGGGCAAAATGGCTCCTACTGCCTACCTTGACCTGGCAAAGGAGTGTAATACAATCCCCCACTTGGGTATGGTTGACAAACTCAGTGAATTAGGTATTAACAGCTTATCACCTGCTTGATAGCCTAGTAGGACTCTGCACCCAAAAACATAGGATAGGGGAGTCCACCTCAACAAAGAAGCCAGTAACTAGTGCAGTCCATCAGGGTTGTATGCTGAATTCACTCCTTTTGGCATCTACTTCTCTGAAATCAAGGCCAACATCAAGGGCCTCTGGTTGACCAAGTTTGCAGATGATTGTAAACTGTGTGCAGTTATAGAATCCCCCAAGACACTAACATCCTGGAAAAAGGACTAAGACAAATAACTGGTGCTGGTAGCCAATAAATGCATAATAATATACTTGGGGAAGTCAGTATCCCATGAAAAGTATTTAATTGAAAATTATTTCATTGATGACATACCCCTAAAAGTAGACACAGTAGTCAGGGATTTGGGTACACATGTAGACAATAACCTGGCCTTCAACCATCATGTGTCTATGGTAGTAAAGAAATCATTCTAAAATACAAAACTTATAATCAAGACTATGGCATTTGAGTCCAAGGAAGTCATCATTCCCCTTCAATATATACCTGACCAGGCAGATGCAATGACTGGAATGTTCACAGAGGTTCATCACAAAATGGATACAAGATATAAATAACATGTACTACAAGGATCGTCTCAAAGCCCTATCCATGTACTCAGTCTCCTACAGACTGTGGAGTGTGAACTATGCCCGGTGTACAAGGCATCCTTGGATCCCACTCTGATGGACTTTCTGCATATCTGCAAATGAAATAGCATCATAATTACCTGATCAAGGGATTTAAACCTTGCTTGTGACATAAAAAGGACATGCTGGCAGGACAGGTATGTGTCTGAAGGACAACCCCTTCTCAGGAACTGACTACCCATCCATGTGAAGCAGACATTTCTTCCCTAAACCCGTTCAAGTGTAGTGCATACTAGTGGATGGGGTAATTGGAAATTCATCCCTGGTCTGCTACCTATGTCCCTACTGGACAGAAGTAGCCTGGAATTTCTTGTCTGTCCAAGCCCAAACCTACATATACCCCTAACAATAACCTGAAGATTCCTAAAACTTGTCAGATACATTTGAGATATATGTCTAAGCTTAAAATGGCCCTTGTGGTCATTAGCTTAGTATACACCTATGAACCTATAAGGTGAGAACAAGATGCATTTCAGTTGTCTCATTTATCCAATAGAAAAAAAAAGCAGAAAATATTTTCAAATCTGAAAAAGAAAATGATAAAGTTTTACTGTATTGACAGAGAAGTACAATGAGAACTTCTTATATAAACAAAAAGTAATTCATGGAAGAGTTTGTTTGCATCTGTGAGTACAAAGGCTTGGTGGTAAGGCTGAGACTTTTTGTCACTACCCTATATGAGCTTTCAGATCACTGCTATTTTGGCAAAAAACAAGAAAAAAACATCCTTAACAGCATTGTGGTAAACATTTTAGATAAAACTCTCTCCCAGCCTACTGTTAATAACTGTCATTATACCATTATACTTATGACAAATATAACTTAGTCATAATGAACTATTATTCAGAGTTTATTGAAATGTTTCATTTTTCTTCAAACACAAGTGCATCGATTATATTGCATTTAAGTTACCTTTGCCTGATTTGGGATTCTGCAGGAAGCTGTGAGTTATAACACGTCTCATTTCTTTGGTTCTGAATTTCAGGAGCTAGCAACTTAATTAGTTTTAGACACATTACTTGCAGTCGGCATGTTCCACAAAGTAATCATCAGGACAGATTAAAAGTGTTCTTTTTCAGCCTATACATAACTTAGTGGGCAAAACAATGCTCAAGGAACAAGACAATATTGCTTCCCTGACTTATTTTTTTCAGATATAAAAGTGTGAAACGTGCTCTAGATAATTCAAATGTGCTGTTGGCTGAAAAAAGTAGAACAGAGCTACTACTTTCATAAAAGATGTTATGTTCTACAGAATGTTCTACAAAACATATATATCGCACAATGATAATAATCCCATCTTTATGTTAGTAATATAACACAATGAGATTACATGAAAAGTATGCAAGTTATGATTAAAAAATAAAAGGCAAATCATAAAACATGACACTATCATTGAAGAGCTTTGGGTGATAGTAGAAATAAATTTAAATTTTGATGGGTGTATGTTTACCAAAGTCAGGAAAACATATTCTATAGCCCATCTAATTCTAAAGGGAATGTCTAGCTACTCCAGGGAGATGATTGTATTCCTTTGTACATCATTGACCTTACCCATTATGGAATACACCACTGCGATTTGTATTCTTTGTACAAGCCACTGAATACAGCTTGAAAATATACACTTGTTAAATAGAAAAACTTGGGTTATTAAACTTGAACCATTCAGAAAGAATTAAGGAACTAACATTGTATACTGTTTCTTACAGGTAGTTACAGGTGACCTCTGCCTCAGGCATAACGCAATGTTTAATATTGTTGAAAGTTTGTGCGTGGAGCACACTGCTGCGAAGTATGCACTAGTTTATGGAACAGAACACTAAAATAAAATATAGGCAACAGAAAAACAGTGACATACTTTACATGACACCCTCTAAAACTGTAGAATATGATCCCTCTTATTGTCAAAATGCAGTCATTAACCTCCTTTAAAATTTATGTCTATACCACATAGTCTGTCAAATGCACAGATATTTGACTGATATTCCTGCTGCTAGAAGTTGCTGAATTCACTCATCACTGATTACAGAACTGAAAAAAGAAGCTACATCAAATGTTGCTCTTAGTGAGGAGATGTATATGTGATCACAATAAGTGGGAGCAGATGGTAATGCTGAAATTGTTGGTTATATCAAAGGTTTCAGCACTAAGAGTGAGAATGTCTGAATAATCTGACTGCTTCCACTGGCACTGTTCTGCTTTTAGGACATTTAATTATATTTACACATTTTCTATTCTGTCCTGCTTGCAAAGTAATATTCTATTAGACTAAATGTGGTTGTTCCCAGCTCTTCATTGTGAATGTGAGCCTTTATGAACTAACAGAATGCTGTATTTCAATACTTCTGACTTACTGGACTGTCTTTTCTCCTTAGTGTAACCCACCACCCTTGTAAACTCATAGGTAGCTGTGAAACATGCAATCCAGGAGACCACTGAGGAGGGTAATCCAATGTTTTTAATTGTCACAGAGCACTCTCTGATTAAGTGATTTCCTCAGAATCACACAGTAAAAAAATGGAGGTTATGAGTGTCGAATCATTGATTATAAGATGGAGCTTGTTTTCAGCTCAGTTGTCTGTACTAAATTATAGACTTCTCCATCCTAACCTAATTTTGATACTACTAAATGATGATAACATCCAGTCCTGTTGGTGCACTATACATGACGTCATCATTGGAGTTTTTATCCTTGTGATATCTTTTAATCTTTTCAAATAATCATCATTGGAGTTTTCATCTGTGTAATATCGTTTAATCTTTTCAAATAAAATGATGTCTCATCTATCTTAATTATTAAGAAAACTTTTCTGTAGTAACTATCAATATTATGTGCTGTTTGACAATTGTTAAATGACTCAGGGATGTTTTTATGTTGACATGCATGCATAGGCAAGCAACAGTCTGCTTTTTTTTCATAATATGGCATTTATTAGCTGTTTATCAAAAGCAGGATTGGCTAACCATGTCCTAAAGTTGTCCTAAAGCTGGAATCTGCTAATAACAGATTTAGTTCAGGATTCAGCAATGAAAAGCTATGTGTATCTAATCCAGTGTCATTGTACTGACTATATGTATTGAAAACATTCTGGATTTGCATATGGACAAACATCTAAAAACAGCCTGATTATTCCACTGCATGCAAGTCCTATTGCAGATGAACTAATTTGCAGTTTTATTAGTGGCCATCATAAATTCTAGTAAAGCTGCTCTACAGAGAAAAACTCTGAAGTGGAACAAATAAATATCAACTCTTACATATGCACCAGTTATATAGGTTCATAAGTTGTTACTATCCATGAGGTCCAGGAGACCACTGAGAAGTATGGCCTGATTTCCCAATTTCCCTAAAGCACTGCTGCGGTGGTGGTGCTGCGGTAGTGTTGTTGCCTCACAGTTAGACGTTGCACGTTCGATTCTCAGTTAGAGCGTCTTCTGTGATGCGACATGCGTGAATGGACATTCCTTCATTGAAGGTTGTGCATTAGGCCCGGCAAGCCAGCACATAAAACTCTACTGCCAATAATTAGTGGACCAGAGTTCCACTGTGGCGACCCCTAACCGGGAAAAGCCGAAAGACACAAACAAACTGTCTGGTAAAGTGATTTGCTCAAGGTCATACTATAGGCAAATGAAGTCTGAGGGAATCAAGCCCTATGCCACAGGAAACAGCTTATTAGTAGCTCATCATACCCTTAAATCTCAACACTAACTGCTAGACTATATTCATGATTCCTGTACAGTACATTATATTTGGCAAAACCTGACGTATGTCCTGCATATAACAAATGCTGTTAAAGCAGAGTATAACTTAAATGCATATTTTCTCTTAACTGTATCCATTAGTCTTCTACTATTAATAAAAAATACCCTGTCTGTCCACTGCAGTTACCAAATTAATACTGACACTGGAAGTGCTCGTTTCCCTACTATCAATTATTTAGAATAGGTCAATGGTAGATGCTGCTGAGCAGTAATGCTGTAGATGGTGACCAAAGTCCTAAGGTATGGTGAAATTATGAATAAACAAAATGAAACATGAAATGTGTTTTTTTTTTTTTTGGTTAAAATAAAATGTCTTTAACCCCCTCTCATCCACAGGATAGCTTTATGACATGTGCATGTATCTCAGTACACATGTTCATGATGGTTTCCCTACAGCAAGCATTTCCTTGAGCTCTAACTCTGTTTTTTTTATGTTACCTTTCCCTGACTATGTTTGCAATCAGTTTATTTATGCTGCCAGATATCAGTTTCCGTATGCACTTGTGCAGTTTGAGGATGATTCACATTTTCACATACTATGTGATCAGATTATCAGTTTATTTACGTAAATACACCTGGCTACATAGATGAATAGCCCACTGAAAAAAAGCATGGTGACAGTTTTGTTTAGTTTGGTTGTTCAGGAAGGTGGTTTCCAATCCTTTGTGACTTACTAGTTTGTTGTGGGGGTGGGGGTTGATCCTTCATAGTAGAAACAGTTAAGTAACAAACCAGTATAAAATCTAGTCCCAGAATCCATTTTATTCATTTTTCCTAAAATATTTTTAAGGGGTCAGCATGATGACACAGAGACAGGTCATCCATTTCTCATAGTGGCAACCTGAGTTTAGGAATGGACTCAAGCTGCTGGGTGGACTGACCTAGGAAGATAGGTTGAAGTGCTGACCAGTTCCCCTATCCTAGAATGAAAGCCCAGTGACTGTGCAACCTCTGGGGGAGACTAGGAGCCTTTCACATTATCCACTCAGAACAGAGTGGGGCAGCAGTGATGTCCCTGATGACATTGAAAAACTTCCTAAGGTAGAGACTTTTACTCTGTAAGGATGATTGGTCCAAGCTATGCACCAACAACACCCTGATTGATCCTCCTCCCTCCTGGACTTCAACAGAGTTACCATCAAAGACAAATTCCTGAGGTGCTGGGAGCTTGAATCAGAAAAAAAAAGTATTGGCAGGAGCCCCCCGGACTGAAAAAAATGAAGGATCAAGGGGTTGGGCAGGTATTAAAGCCAGAAGAATTGCTGGAGAGTGGTACAGTGCCAAGATGGAAGAAAAGCCTAAAAAAAAAAAGAAATATATTTAAGGAATGTGTTTTCATTTTCCCCATGTATGGTATATGGTATATGGTATAAAAAGGTCACCATGTTTAGACAAAATATTTACCACCCTATGCTCAAGTCTCAGTGCTTAGAAGTGACAAATGGCATGTGCTTCACTGCTCAAAGATACATTTTTTTTACCTGTATATAGAAGATTGTCATGCATCATCTCACTTACATCTTTATGACCTTCTCACAAGCTAGCACCCCCATCTTTGTACTTAGCTTCTGCAGCAGGTGATATGATTTTCCTCCCAGGGATGTTGACCTATATCGCTCCTTGGCAGCTGGCTGCTACCTTTAGCAAACCCAGTCTTTTTCAATTATTTTTATTGGCCCTTAAGCAACTGCCCATAACCTCATAATTTTATTAACATTTCAAGTCTACTTTTTCATTGTTGCACCTACTGCCCCTTGCCTAATAAACTTGACTTGCCACTGCCATTTATTAGTTTAGACAAAAACTGACATTTCTCATGGCAACTGTCAAATCACCATTATGACAGAATTGTACAGTGAATCTTCAGACTTTATGATTATCCATACAAAATAAGTATTCTGAAAGATGTATCTCAACTGATCAAAAAATACTTGCTGCCAAAATAATGATTCTGCATTTTATTTGGAAAATATTCCTTTTAACTCTAGTAAACCTAAACATGCTTGCACCAAATCAGCCAGAAAATGCCATCTATGGCACCTCCTCCCATAAACAATAGCACTGCCCTTGCACATTTTTCTCCCAAATGTTGATTTTTCACAGGCAATATTATTTTCCACAGTGACTGTAACAGCATAATGATACTTCAAAATTAATGACTCAAATCTCTAAGACAAGTATTTTGAAAGTTTTGTACTAAGACTTTAATTACTGACTTTACCAGACCTTGTTCCATTTGCTGAGCAGCCTCTTATAACTTTACTAAAGTTTAGAATTTTACCATCATTATACCAAATTTGCAAAATGCTGTCTATCTCACCTCACAGACTTCTTGACATAATGTTTAAAGAAGATTATTCTGAAATTTTTAACTGAAATATTATTAACTGTAAAACACATGACTTTGTGTTTAATCTTCAGTCTAGTAACCAGCATTTTTTCAAGGTCAGGAAGAACTGCAAGTCAGTATTGATAACGTGGACTTCACAAAGGTTTCTGACTCAGTCCTGAACAGATAAAAAAGAAAAGTGGAGTATTGGTGATAAAACCAAGACTGAAGAAGCAGATTTCTGCATAGCTGTGGCAATGGAGGTTATAGTAACAGAAGCATTTTCAAGAATAAGTAACATGCGGAGGTGGTGCTGCGGTAGCGTTGTCACCTCACAGTATGACGTTGTGCTGTTCGATTCTCAGCTAAAGCATTTTCTGTGTGGAGACATGCGTGAATGGGCGTACCTTCGTTGAAGGTTGCGCGTCAGGGCTGGCAACTCGGTACTGCCAATCATTAGCGGACCAGAGTTCCACTGTGGCGACCCCTAACCAGGAAAAGCCGAAAGATACAACAACTAACAGAATACCATAGGGTTTGATCCTGGGTTCAGGAGTGGAACTGGTGGTAACAGAAAGAGACTTCCTTAGAGATTTAATCTACCCATCTGAAACACCAGGAGCAGAATGATATGGCAGATAACTCCAAAGGAAAATAATTAATGCTTTCACTCAAGGGGCAAAATAAGCAATTTGAGAGTTCAGTCCCAAAACATCCAGTACTAGTTGTATAAGACTTTCTTTTATTTTGTAATCATTTGCTTATTTCCATGGAATGTTACTGCATGAAGGCATTTTTATACCAAATTTACAAAATACCATCTATGAGAATATAGTTATACTATCCTTTCATCCCTAGTAAGCTGTCTGTTTTCATTGCCCATGACACCACCGCGCACGCGCGCGCACACACACACACACACACACACACACACACACACACACACACACACACACACACACACACACACACACACTCCTTCCAATTTTAAATTTAAAACATTCTGTCCCAGCACACCTTTTCTACCTTCTGAATCTGTGTTCTTTTAAAATACTTTAGAATGTGTTAAAGGGGGGTGGTGGTAATACCACACAGTTCTAGGTTCTGGGGTTTGTTCCAGTTCCCCAGGTGCTGTGTTTGTAGTTTTCTTGTTTTCCATCTGTTCATCTGGGCTTGTATGAGAACTTTAGTTTTCTCTTACCTCCCAAAAACCGGATTTTAATTCATCATTGTAAATTGATTTGCATGCAGTCTTTGCCTTTGCTTGCAGCCTAATCCCTATCAATCTACTTTTCCAGTTAACGAATGACGAACTACAGAAACTGTTAAGCAAAGCCAGGTGTGCTAATATGTTAGCATTAGACAGGCAAATACTTTAGTGTCAAGTAGAATAAGAGTGCAGTGCAAAGATATGTTGTGTGTAGTGATAATGAACACTTGTTGCAGTAATATTTTATACCTGCTGACTGGTATAGATGTATGAGATCCAGCACTTTTCTTATTACTATAATCATCATTATCACCCCCTTTTTCCTATGTTCTACTTAGGGTGAGATGTCACATAAATGGCCTCCACCTTTTCTGAGTCGGTGCTACTCTTCTACCTTCTTCAACAGTTATGCCTGACTGTCATAGGTCTTCTCTTATGCAGTCCTCCCTCTCCTGGTTAGACATCCTTGTTTCAAATTGTCTTCTTATTGTCTCTCCCAAATCTTCTTCACCACATTGTCTTCTTTCCTGCACATTTGACTAAGGCACTGTAATCTGTTCTCCTTGAGCTTTTCTGCAATTGGGGCTACTTTGGCTTCTGCTCTGATATCATCATTTGTTCGACTGTCCCATAGAGTGCATCCTACCACCCATCACAGGCACTTCATCTCCATCATATCAGGCTTCTTCAACTTGTCTGTCTTCACTGCCCAGTTTTCAGTAACATATATAAACACTTATACCATTGTTTGGAACACATACTTTTCAGCTTCTTTGGCATTCTTCTGTTACATACCTCTGATAGTTTTTTGCAACCCTTCTATTTCTAGCTTTGACCTCCTCATTCAGACTTCCCTCAATCATCCAAGATGCATGAAGACATTAACCTGTTCTACTATTTTCCCATCTATCACAGTTTTCAGCTTCTTCTAATTTCCCCCTGTTTGCTGCCATTACAAGTGTTTTATCTGTACTTGGTTTCATTCCACATGCCTTCAGTTTTGCATCCCAATCCATTAACATTTGCTAAAGTTCATGTTCAGAGTCTGCTTGTAATAGTATGTGCTTTGCATACAGCAACTTTGTTGATCTTTGGGCTCAGAGCTGAAGCCTAATGCACACTCACTACCACTGGGTCCTTGTATATAGCCTGAACTAATTCTACCAATGTTTATGGGACTTCAAACCATCACAGGGTTACCCATATTGGCTTTCTTGGGACTTTGGAATATGATTTATCCATGTCTAGGAATGCTGATTTGGATTTTTCTTCATCTGCAGCATCTTCTGCAATACCTATCTTACTGCAAACATCAGGGTGATCGTGCTGCACCCTGATCAAAATCCAAGTTGCTCACCTACTATTTAACTTTCTGTTACAATGTTACAACTGGATATTCATTTATCAGCCATCCACTCCAGCCCTTTTATGCAGTGTGAGAGAAGCCTGGTACCTCTCCAATGCCAACAGATGTGAATCTTCCCTTTCTTCTTGTACAATGACACTAGACAGATGTGAAACTTCCCTTTGTTCTTGGACAATGGCACTAGAATGGTTATTTTCTAGTCATCTGGGATGTGACTTTCTTTCTTTACCAGAATGAGTACCCTCAAGAGCCACATCTTCCCTGACTCACCAAAATTTTGACTACATCAGCTGTGACTTTATCTTAGTCTACTGCTTCCCCTGACTTTGTTTCCCATAGCGCTGTCCTTACTTCTTCAAGGATGACTCATCTTCCTCTTTCATTGTAGGCTATGTATGGGGCAATACAGTTTCTGTGGGTTTTCTTCATTTAGAAGCTGATGGAAGTACTTCATCCAGCTTACCTTGATGCCATTTGAACTGGTGAGCTAATTGTTGCTGTTGATGACCATTTTCCTTATCTTTCCATTCACTCTGATAGAGTTTCTTTGTGGCATCTGCCAAGTCACTTTCCAGAAGGTGGTAGAGTTTCTCTGACACCTTGTTCTTTATCAGTGTGACTGATGTCTTAGTCTCTTTGCTAGCCAACAAGTATTCCTTCTTGGCCTGGTCCATCTTTTCTATCTATAATTTCTTACTGCAGCCCTTTCTTATATTACTATTATAACTTCACAGACTTCCTTATTCCACCACCAGCTTTCCTTATTCTCCTAATTTTCATACTTGGTTCAGCAGCAGAGCAACTGTTCTATAGTCTTACACATACTGTTTTAAGATTCTGCTATTCTTCTTTGGCCCCATCTATTTTCTCATCTTCCTGAGGTGCTACAGCCCTGAGTATTTCCTTGAAATCCTTTACTTTTACTGCAGTAACTTCTGGGTCTTCAGCATAGTCTGTGTTTGCATTCTCTAACTATTGCTTGCAGCTGATTGTGGCCAAGGGTGGTTTATGCTGAGGACTAATAGTTTCCTTTTGCTGACTTTGCAATTTCTGATTTTATCTGAATACTCTTTCCTTACTTGGAGGAAATATACCTGAGTTGCACATTGACTATGTGATGCCCGCCCCCTGGCCCAGCAATCAAGGAGCCTCAATCCTCACCACTAACACCAGAGAGGGCATCTCATATAAGAGGAAAGGATAACAAATACACACAGTAAAGTACAATTTCCCTTAAGTGCACACAGAGATTACAGTCATTCTGGGGCTGGTTGATTCCTTGCTCCCCAGGTCCCCAAGAAGACTCCCCAATGGCACAGCTATAGGGTCCAGATCTCAGCCCAGCTGGCAAGCTAACCTCCAGTACCCTCGCTGTCCAACCAGTGCTTCATGTCCCTGCTCAAATAGCTGACACACGCACACACTTTGAGATAAGTAATTATACAACTTTACAGGCACTCCTGGGAAAGGCTGACACAGATTCTCCAGCTATTCCCCTTTACCCAGACTTCTTCTTCTTCTTCTTTTGGCTTTTTCCCGGTTAGGGGTCACCACAGCAGATCACCCATCCTCTAATGATTGGCAGTAGTGTTTTATGATGCCAAGGTGCCAACCTGGCACCCAACCTTCCACAGAAGGCACACAAATGCACACACTCACACCTAGGGCCAATTTGGAGTGTCCAATCCACCTACAGCATGTCTTTGGGATGTGGGAGGAAACCAGATCACCCATAGGAAACCCATGCAACCACAGGGAGGACATGCAGACTCCGCACAGAAGGCACCACAGTCGAGAATCAAACTGGTGAACCTCTTGCTGTGAGGCAGCAACTCTAACCGCTGCACCACCGTGGCCGCCCTACTCCTTTACCCAGACTATACAGTCATAATTACTGCCACCACCAGCTAATAATTATCAGCTACCCAAAGCCCCTTAAAAAGGGTGTCCAATTATTACTGTGCAATATTATTATCCAATTGGTAAGTGTGACTAATCAGTCAAGGCTTATTAGAGTGGCCTTGTACAACAAACTCTATAAATATGCAATGTACTCTAGAGCCTAAAATAACTCTACGCAAACCAGACACAGTTGAAAAGGGTTTAAAAATATTTAATAATAAATAATAAAAACACAAGACAATACTATTACACCACAGTGCTATTCAAGAGTTCAAAGATCACATAGTAACTTAAAATAATTCCGTAGCACTGTTCTGACATAACAGAAAAACACTTAGTCTAATCTTTATAGTCCTAGCTATTTTTACAAGAAAACATACTTCTAAAGTAACTTATTTACAAAGAGCAAGGCAGTGCTGAGTTAGATATCCAAGATCAAAATGCTCAATAATTTCTGGTTCTCACTGTTTAAATTGAAACTGCAGTTCTGCTAAAACATTACATCATTTGTTTACACTTTTCTGGTTCCCAGGCCACACAGAAACTGCATTTACATTCTTTTACACTTAGAGCAATAAAGGAAATTCCACATGTACATTCTGGTAATTAACTTTAGCCTTAAAACAATAGGCAGGATGCTTACTCCAGACTCATCGACTCCAAATTCCAACTTCAAAGGAATAGACATAAAGTAATTTCAACTTCAAAGGACCAATACGAAATGCTTGACTTAGTTTTCCTTATAGCAGATGGCAATGTTGCCACATTGTTGAAACAGCATTTCTTTACATTTAAGACACAAGCCTGTATTTTACTTTTATATTTCCAAATGCCAGAATTATGTATCAAATTCTATTTGACTAGGCTGGCAGCTTTCACCCTTCTCTACCAGTCTTCACAGACCACTCTTGTATTTGACCTTGTTACAGGCTCTCTTGGAAAATCATGTTTTGGCCACCATCAGGCCATTTGCCAGAAAGGAGTCTAGAATGGCTCCTTCTTTATTCCAGTTGCCCAACCCATGTGGTCCCAGGCAGTCCCCATATCCTAATCTGTCTGTCTGTCTGCCTGATATCAGCATTCAGGTCCCCATTATCAATGCCAAATAATTTTTCTCCATTTTTACTAGTAGATTCTACAGCTCCTGCCTGAATGTACTATTTTTCTAGCCATCACAATGGTGGCTGCTGTGGGGCACAGGTTGTGATTATGAATACTACCCTATCAGTACACCAAAGTCTGATTGTCAACTTGTGACATCACTGTATATTCAGAAAACTCTCTTTCTTGCTGAAATGTGCATGCCAGTAGTAGCCTGGCAGCTGGTCTTTATGGCAGGCACAAATTGGCCAACAGGGGTACATAGACATCTGTCACCTGGCATAGGTCCTCTACCCATTTGCCCATTTTTGTCAACATCAGTCAACATCAGCAAATCACCTACTGCCGATTTTTACATTAAGGAGTAGCTATCCCTCCGATGGCATGCAGCCTACAATCCACATTTTCCTATCTAGTTGATGCCTAAAGCATCTGGTCTACACAACTCATCTCCTGTGAGAGGCACCACCTAGAGTCTGTGCTACAGACCAAACTATTTTTAGATTTGGGTGCACTCTGTTGGCATCCATCTTGAGTTCAACTGTGAAGGCTGAGTTTGAACTCTGTTTCTTACATCCTTGAAGTGGAAAGACACAGCATGTTTTTGGGAGGATCCCCATACAAACACAAGGAGAGTATGCAAGCTCCACACAGACGATGACCAGATGTTAGGATCAAACCCAAACCCCAAACTTTATGGCTTAGCTATTATGCCAACCATGTCCCATGTCCTTAATTAAAGGCACATGAAACATGACATTTTGTTGGGAGAAAGAAAGCATAAAGAGGTATGCAAAATAAGAAAACAAGACATACAAATATGTTAATCATGAAGACATTATAGTGTTTCTCAAAGGAATGCAAAAAGAAATCTACATGCTGAATAACAGTTATAAATTGTATAAACAACAGTTTTGTAATGAATTAATTGCATGTCACGTTAGCTTATCTTGGCATAGCTTGACTTGCATCTTAAATTTATTTATTTATTTATTTTATTTTACATTTGTTTACTGGGAGAGTCCGACTGGCCATAAAACCCTTTTTCAGCAGAGGCCTGGGGGAGAAGCTCCATTGTTAGTAAACTATCTTGTTAGTAGAAAGAAAATTGTATAATACAATAAAGAAAGAAATAGTAACAGACATTCATAATGGTAAAAAGACTAGAACAGAATTAATTGGTCAAGTGGGAGACAAGCCCAATAATCTTGTATAAGAATGCTTCTAGAAGACAGTTCTTACAGTAGTAGCAGATAGTGACATTGTATACAATAAGAGTGCAATTACGATACTTAGTCTCATAAACAGGTAGCATAGCAAACTGAAGATTTAAAATCTGGTAGATATTAAGAGTGAGAAAGAAAAAAACAACATTAGTTAGTCATATGGCTTAAATTCAATGCTCATTGCATATGCAATTAAAATTTTAAAATCAGCTAATTCCATGGTTTGGCTACCCATGCCCAGTACATGTGCAAGTCCAGGAATTGGTGATGTGGGCTTTAATGTGATGCTTGAAGTTTTCTAATCTAGTTATAGTTCTAATTTTCAAGTGGTAAAGCATTCCACAGTTTAGCAATGTAGTAGGAGTATAGAGAGTCACCTGAGCTATTTTTACTCCTGGTTACTTCAATTAGAGATTTATTAGTGGATCTTAGTGGACGGGTACTTATATGGGGATTGAGGAGGCCTTGTAGAGCTGGTGTTTTATCGGGTTTATAGTACATTTGGTGGGCAGTAGAGAATTGCATGAAGAATGAGTTGGTGGGGTAGTTCTAACCAAGATAGTTGTCTTAGCGCCTTACAATGATGGGTTCTAGGAGCACAGCTAGTGGCAAATTTAGCTATCTTATTATAACAGGTATCTAGCTTGCTTAGGGCTGATTTGGAGAGGTTGGTAAGGATGGGTGAGGTGTATAGTAAAGTTGACAGAAGATGAGTTCTGGCTTTGGTTATTCTGGAGTTTGTGGTTAGGTAGTTTTTGCATCTGTATAAGGTACCTATTTTCTTGTGTACTTTTTTTACAGTCTGGACAATGTGTAAGTTGAACATCAGATTTTGATCAATAATAACACGAGAAGTTGGGTGGAGAGTATTGGTTCAATCAAAGTCTTATTACTGGATGTGGTGTTGAAGTAAGTGGATTGGGTTTCGACTTTAGTGGAGTGAAAGAGCATGAGTTTAGTTTTATTTGGGTTCAAGATTAATTGGGCATCTGCCAACCATGATTCAATGGCATTGAAGGATGTTTGGGTTAAGTTCTGTAGTTCAAGTATTGTTAGGGAAGAACATATGACAGTGGTATCATCTGCATACTGTATAAGGGTGGCTAGAGTTGTAGCATTATGGAGATTATTTGTAAACAGGTTAAAAAGGAGGGGGCCAAGAATAGACCCTTGAGGCATGCCCATAGTCACTGGTAGTAAGGGAGAAAGAGCTTTGTTCCACCGTACCGCTTGTTGCCGATCTATGAGGTAGTTCTGAAACCAGGCTAGAGTGGAGTAGCTTAGGTTCAGTTTGGACAAGGCAGTCAGCAGTTTGTTATGAGACACTGTATCGAAGGCTTTTGATAAGTCTAAAAGGATTGCTGATACTAGCTCACCTTTATTTCTAAGTTGACTGATGGTGTTAGTGAAGCTAATAAGGGTTGTTGTAGTACTATGGTAGGGGCAAAAGCCATGCTGAGTATTTGTAAGTAATTTATTGTCTAGGAGATGGTTAAGTATTTAGGTGTGAACACACCTTGCAAGGATTTTTGATAGAGGGGATAGGATTGCTATGGACCGATAGTTAGAGAAGTCGGTGAAGGGTCCTCCTTTGTGTAGGGGTATGATGTGAGCAATTTTCCAGAGAGTGGGGATGCATTGTTCGGATATGGAATGATTAATTAGTAGGGAAACTGGATAGAAGATGGCTTCAGCTGCTATTTTTAAGTATGTTGAGGGTAGGTTGTCAGCTGCCAGGGTTGTGGGTTTTAGCCTGAGCAAGTATTTGTGTATGTTGTATGTTGGGACTGGTTTTAAGGAGAATGTGTTGTTATTATCTAGTAGAGAGGTTAGGTTGATGGGCAGTGATGGGAAGTTTTGGTTAGTAAGGATTTTGATGGAGTCAATAAAGTATTTACTAAACTGGGTAGCAATACATTCTAGGGGATTACTTGCTGTTCGTTGAGGGGTCTTAGTTTGTCCTGGTCGTAGTATTTTATTTAAAGTGATCCAGAACTGTTGAGGATTATTTTGGTACTTAGCTTGTAAGCTAGTATAGTAATTCTTCTTATCAAGTCTTATTTGGGATTTGGCTTTGTTTCTTAGCTGGAGATACTTTTGGTGAGTAACAATTGATTTTTTGTGGGTCCATTCATGCCACCCTTTATCCCTTTCTTTTAGGAGTGATTTTGTCTGTTTAGTGAGCCCAGGAAAGTAATTAGATTTTGCTCGTTTTGTCCTGATATGGGGCCATCTTATTTAAGATATTTAAAATGTGGTTTTAAAGTAGTTGACTGCACTGTCCAGGGATAAAGTTTTGAGGGGTTTCCAGTGCAGAGCTTAAGGGATGTTATGAAATCTTGAGGCCTGAAATTTTTGGTGTTGCAAATTTGGTAAGCAGATGTTTTTTTTTTTAGGATTTGCCTGATGACGTATAATGTATGTTGGGAGGTGGTCACTGAGTGAATCAGGGAGGGTACCAGAACTATAGGAAAGTGTGGAGTAGTTGGTGAGAATCCAGTCAAGGATAGTTTCCTTTTTAGTAGTTTTATCAAACCTTGTTGTGGTTTGAATTAATTGAGTAAAGCCATAGAGGTTGATATTGCTGGTAGGGTGGTCAGAATTGCAGGAGTTCCAGTTAGTATTAAAGTCCCTAGTATAATGGTCTCTTGTGGGAGGTTATTGGAGGACCATTGTAGGATGGTTTCAAGTTTGTCTATGTTGTTGTCAGGAGGAATATAGGTACCTATGATGTTGATATTTTTATTTTGGTTGCATTTTATTTTAGCCAAGAGTATTTCTAAGTTGGAGATATTAGAGGGTTAAGGTTAACCCTCTCTAATGTAAGATGGTTAAATAGTGACAGTTATGCTGTGAGACTAAGAGTGATTGTTTTATTCACTTTTATTTTTATTAATTAATTTTCCTTTAAAGTGAATCCACACATTTATTTTGGCATTTCTTATAAATAAGCCAAGTAAAAGAACAAAACAAGAGTACTTGTTCCAATTTCTGAACAGTAAAACCCATATATCTAATGCTGACTCAATAAATTGTTGCAGAATGCCTTGTTTGCAGCATGATGCTACTAATAATTCGTTCTGTGCTTATTTCTTTGCAGCTGCCATGTGGTAGTAAACAATTACGTGTGCAAGTCAGCATTCTACATGTGAAAATTGATTATTATTGTTATTTTTTTAACTTTAATTGTTTAACATTTAAATAATGAAATAGACCATCAAAAACAGTTAATCATGAGCAATATAGGCATTGTTAAACCAAGCATAAGAAATAAAAAAACATGAATATAGTAAGATACTGAGGAGATACTACAAACTCTACAGCTAGCCCTCAATTTAAGCAAATACAGTTCTCGAGAAATATTTCAATAAAAAAATAGACCTTGACTGCCCAACATGGAAACTAAGAACTTATAACATGCTCCAAGACTCCAGTCCTCCAGACATCTATAAATGAGCACATTTTTCTCTCATTTCCTTCCAATTACTTTCTACTTTTACTTTTGCATGTTGACTGGCCTGAGCTAATAAAATGTTCCTATACATCCATTAATTATTCACTGAAAATATCTCTTCCTTCCACACAATTTGTCCTCTTCAATCTTTGATAATAATACTTCTCACCCAACCTACCTGCAATCATTGAATCATTGGATCTTTTCTTTTTCCTTTCACCCTGCCTTCTCTCCATTAGTACTTAAATGCAAAAAAGACCACTTCTCTTCCTAAAGGTGAACTCTATTCCTGAATAGCTTTATCCCAAAGTTGTCTGACTACTAAATATTCCCAGAATATATGTAAGAGAGCTGCCTCAGGTCCACCACACCTGCATCATTTCCCTTCCCCGACAATTCAGGCCCATTTAATTAAGAAAGGTGTTCTATACCATTGATGGATCCATCTCATATCATGATCCCAAATACCTAGCACCTCCTTCATACCTGCAGTCTTCTGAAAGATTTTCTTTCCCTACCTATGAGAGAAGGCAATTCTTTCATTTACAGCCCAGCTTCTTCTCAATCTGTCCACAGAACCCCCATTCAACCTAGCAGATAGCTGTCAGCACAACACGGTTTCTCTCATTAGCATGACTCTAGCAAGGGAGCACATATCAATCTCTCACTTACATATAGCCTGCCAAATACACAAGTGGTACAACCAGAGTTTAATTGCCTTTTTTTAACTGCTTATATCTCAGTCAATTCCTCCTTAATTAGATGCCCCAGGTTACTGTACTTTTCTCACAGTCTTGCTCTCTCAAAAAAAGTAAACTCTCAACAGCAATAAATATAAACTCAGATCAGGGATACCTTACCCCACTTTATCCCTTCTTAGTCACAGCCTCTCCCTATCTATACTACTATGTCCACCACACTAAACATATTTATCACAACACAGCTGTAAATTCCTAACCCCCTGAGATTCTCTTTTCACCAGTAGGGGTTCTAAAAATACAGCATTCTAGATAAAATTATCATCTGAATGATGTTAAGCTATAGAACATGCCTTAGAAAACCAGCGAGAGAGAAAACTTTCCACCTGTGCTCTTAAGTCTACAGAATTAAATGAAATGGTCTTTTCCAGCATCTGAAAGACTCTTATTCTCAGGTACTTTAAACACTGTTTCCTGTCTACTAAATTTCACTAATACAGCCCTTGCAGTTTTCTATCCTAATCTGAGTCATTTTATCCCAATTACATTCTAAGCCTAAGAAGACACTAAATGTTTCATAAATCCTCCAAACCTCAGGAATCATTAAATCTATTCCATTCAATGCTAACATACAGTTGTCTACAAAGAGACATTCAGGTCAGCTTGAATCCAGCTGTAACCAGAGTTGTTAGCATACCAAAGACTATCAAAATACTACAACCCACTCAGATGTGTTGACAAACTCTCAGAACTAGGCATAACTCATTGGTCTGTCAGCTGGCTCACAGATACGACCTAAGAAGTCAGGATTGGTGAGACTGGTTACCAGCGAAGTACCCCGGGGCTCTCTGCTGGGCCTGGTCCTGTTTGTCATTTACTTCTCAGAAGTCAAGGCTAATGTCAAAGGCCTCTAGCCCAGTGAGTTCATAGATGACTGTAAATTGGGAGCTATCACAGATTCCCCCCACAATACCAACATTCTACAAGAGGATCTAACACTAACAAATGACTGGTGTAAAAGCCACGGATTAAACCTCAGTGCAAATAAATGCATTATAGTTCCCTTTAGGAAAGTGTCCACCCAAGCTAACTGCTTCTTTGTTAAAACACCCCTAAGAGTTGACCTGATAGTTAGGGATCTGGGAACATATGTAACAGTAATCTGGCTTTCAACCAACATGTAACCAAGCTATTAAGAAAGTTATTCTATGTTACCCAACTCATAAGCAAGGGTATGGCATCCAGGTCAAAGGAAGTAATAGTACTCTGTACTCAGCCCTCGTCAGACCTACCATTAAATACAATGCCCCCTTTGACATGTACCTAGCCAGGCAATTGCAACAGTTGGAATGTTATCAAATGTTCCTCACCAGCAGAGTACAATATGGATACCCTGTCCTACACAGATCGCCTTTAAGGTCCAATCTCTGTATTCAGTCTCATACAGGTTTCTGGGAGGTGATATATCTATGCCTAGCAGGTGTCCTCAGAACCAGTTCTTCTTGCATATCTGCAAGACAAACAGCACCATGAACACTACATCCAAGGACCTGAACTTTGTGACATAAATGGAATTTGCTGGTGGGACCAATATATGTCTCAAAGGATCCCCACACTATGAAATATGTTCTCCATCTACATTGACCAGAGTTCATCCCTTACCCTGTTCAAAAGGAAACTTGATCATTAGAATGGAAATCACAAATTCACCCCCAGTCTGGTCCCCATGTTTCTGATGGACAGAGGTTAACAGTAAGTAAATTAATCCCCAGTTAACATAACCCCCACATAACCCTTAGCTACCTCTTTACTTACATACCCCACCATATAGGCATCCAAGGAATTCTGGGGCAAAACTACATCGAGTTGTACTGATAGGCTTGCAAAGACCCTGGTGGTCATAAAGCTAAAATGAACTTATGAACTACATGTTCTTAATAATATCTGAATGCTGAGAATTATGATTAGTAAATTTCATCCTGGTCTTTGTGGCTCCACCCCATCACTGATTCTGGGGCTTGTCTAGATGGGGTTACTTGTTCAAGACTAACTGAGAATGAGAAACGAAGCAGTTAGCTGTTGTTCTGTACCTATTATTTACAGTAAATTATCAGATAAGGAAACTGCTTTGTGCACAGGCTTGCAAACATATCACTTGCATTTTTATGTGTTGTGATAGGCACTGTATAAAGTGAATGGTATTGTATAAAATAAACTCAAATTCTACAATTGTTTTGTAACTTTTTGCACACCCATACATTTAAAACGAAGTTAATACTGTGTCGAAGCTATACGGTGCTGCTGATTACCGTATTCCTTATAGTTGAAGTGAATGAGGAAATGCTTGCTTGTTTGGTGACTTGTTACATGTGCTAGAAAGGTTCTTACTCCTAATATATTTTTGTTTTTAGGCAGAACCCCTCAAACATTCTAAATAAAAGAATCTCCTACCTGAAGGACGTTACCCTGTGAAACTGTACACATAAACAAGTTTCCTGAAGTCTGCCCTACATTTTTTTAAGGTTAATACCTTATACTGTTTTGAACTCCTATGTACTGTATACTGCTGACCTGGGTCTAAAGGCACCTTTAGTCTGTCCCCTATAGCAATTTGTCCTAAAGCCCTATATATTGTATATTCTATTTTCACTCTGCTCCCCCACATAGCCCTGAAAATCATATTCAAAACCAATAAACTGCAGCTAAAAAATACCCTGCTAGTATACAAAACACAGTCTAAACATAGTCTATACTTTAGTGCAAATTACAGTGTAAAAATACAGCATAAAAAACTCAGCTTAAAACATAACCATTAAGTTAATATTACATACATACCAAAGACTAGCCTAGGAATTCACTTGGAGTCAGTTTATATTTATATTGTATTCGAATCAATGTTAAAGTCTGTTTATTTTATGTGTAGCTTTTCTTCCCAGGTGTCCACTGAAAAAGGACATGGGTCCGGTCAGACTTTCCTGGTAAACAAATGTAAAATAAAATAAATAAATACAAGAAAAAGTCGGCAACAAATTATGATAATGTCCAGGTGCTTACTCAGTCGAAGAGATCTGAAATCATAAAAAGATGGATTTTGTGTTATTATATTAGTAACATTAAGGTTGCAATTACCATGCTGATTGCTTTAACAATTTAAAGCATTTAAGATGTCACTAGATGAACACCTCATGAAATCCAAAATATGCAAGTGCACTAAATAACTGATTAATACCACTATCACTAATTACCACCTACTAAGTAAGCAACTTTAAAATAGTTACTAAATGGGTATTGGTACAATTAAATTTCTATATTTCTAACAAATCAGGGATTATTTTACATTAGAATCTTCCTTTCAAGCAGGGTGAAGATTTTTAATACAATGCAAATAATGTAAATGAAATTTCTCTTCAAAGCAGAACTTGGCATTCACCGCACATGTATAGTTCCATTTATAAAATGAGAATTGTTTTTCTTTTCTAATTTTTATTTTACCCTTTGTGATATAATCATTCCCTTTATCTCACTTTTATGTAGAAAACATCTTTGTGTTATGTACAATTTGTTATATTTTTCAGAGCTTTTCTCTTTGGTCTTCCTCTGAAAATGGGTAACTCTTATCAGTCAGACTTTACAGGTAAAATAAAATATATTTTATTCGTATTTTTTATACAGGGAGCAAGAAACTCACAAACTACTATTTACTGTTCCATTTGTTTGTTTCTTTGTATGTTGCAGGAATTAGTAAGTCTTCCCTAAACACTTCTTTGAATTTGGACTGGTTTCTCAAAGGCTCACCAACTTGCTAACTGCACTGGTAAAGCTGTTATTTTTTTCAGTTATATGCAATGCTTTATCAGATCTTATCATATCCATGTCACTTTACTACGTTTAAAAACAAATTGTCCTTTAGTTTTTATTCCTTTTTGTTAAAAAAATCTATGGTTATAGTCCTTTGTTGTGTTGCTATTTTTAATAATTCCTCAAATATAATTTCTCAGATGCTACTAATTTTAAGCTGCTCCCACATTCTAAATCCATCATTTTAGCTTTTTTAAGTATAAGGGCACTGCTTTGTTTTTAAAATGATATGTAGAACCAGAGACTTAAGGATAAGGAGATCAGACATCTACAAGCTACTGTCAAAAGCCTCTGTTTGACCAAGCTTGCACATGACTGCAAACTAAAAGCAGTGCTAGAATCCAAGACACTAACGTCCTACAGGAAGAACTAGCACAGACAAATGACTGGTGCCAAAGACATGGCTTAAAAGTCAGTGCCAAGAAATGCATAATAGTACTCTTTGGGAAGCTGGTAACCCTGGGAAGCTACCTCATTGATAACACACCCATAAAAGTGGACTTAGTAGTCAGAAATTTGGGGACATGTGTGGATGGTAACCTGGCTTTTCACAAACATGCATGTAAGGCAGAAATGATGTAATTCTATATTGCTCAACTTACAAGCAAGGGCATGGCATCTAGGTCCAAAGAGGTCATTGTTCCTCTTTAAGTACAACCCCTCCTTTGGTATGCACCTAACCAGGCACATACAGCAACTGGAACGTCCACAGAGGTCCTTCACAAAAAGAATACAGACTACAAACATGTTTTATGCAGATGACCTCAAAGTCCTGTCTCTGTACTCAGTTTCCGACAGACTGCTGGGAAGTGATCTGTGCTGGCATAGAAGGCATCCTTGGATACTGATTTGATGGCACTTTTGCACATCTGCTCAGTCTAGGGACTTGAAGCTTGACTGTGACACAAATAGTACATGTTAAAGAGAAAGGTATGTGTCTTAGAGAATTCCCTCCTCTGGAACAAACTTCCCATCCATGTGAAGTAGAGTTTCTCCCTACCTTCTTTCAAGCATAACCTGGACCATTGGATGGGGAATTGTAAATTCACACCAGATCTAACATCTATGACTCTAGTGGACAAAGGCAGCCTGTAAATCATACCCTAGCTTAAATAAAATCTATAAAATAGCCTCTAAGGCTCAAAGAATGTGTAGGATACATGTGGGATGCACGGCTAGGCTTATAAGGCCCCAGTGGTCATTATCCTGGCTAACACCTATGAATTTACAGTAGATGGGGATAACTAACACTACTTTTATTACTGTGGGAAAAAGACCTAACTTCAGAGCAGAACTAACTGTTTGAAAAATAAATGGCTCCAAAATAGTTATGATTTAGTAGGACAAGGTGTAAATAACAAATTGTAGGTCTTAACAGTATGATCAACTGAATGACCTCCAGGTACTCAACAGAAAGAAACCCGTCCAATTTCTAAAGAGAAAGAATTAGAGAATTTACAACCTACTATGGACAAACATATCTTCAAAAAATAAATAGGAATCTCAAAGTCTGAGGGAGAAAACATCATAGGATCATAGGATCATCTTCCAAATGATCAGTCAAGCAGGGATGCACACCCTATCCACCAGCCAGAAATGTGCAGCTGGTTAGTTCTTTGCAGATGAGATTTTCCTGGATGAGGAACTAAGCTTTTTGTGGGAAATTCCTGATGAGTAAGTCACTTAATAATCATTTAACTTAAACTTGTCTTCTAATAACTGGGATCCTGCTGTAGTGAAATTCCAGTGTATTCTATTTTCTCCTGAAACTACAGAACTCATGAAGTGGGATGAAATAGCCAAGTACATGAATGACTTCCTTATTATACTAGCTCCATTACTATCTGTAGGAGATGGTCTATATTTCTGCTTATGTGCAGCTCAAAATCACGTCATCTAATAAGATGGAGTTTCATACTGAAGTGGATAATGTGACGGTCTCTCTAAAGTGTTCAATTGCATCTTTTCTGTTGCATTTGTTACAATTTAAACAGGCTATAAACAAGTAGTAAGTGTTATTCTAAGCCTCTTAGATTTGGTTTAAGCACTTGGGCTTTAGGCTAACCCCTTAGCTCTCCCTACTTCTGTCTCAAATTCTGAAAAATATGGATGGACAATTTCCTACATTTTCTCCTGCCAGTCTGGTTGATATGGACATCCTGAGTCAGTGTAGCAACTGCCTCATGTACACTGACAACAATCTACTACTACTACTACCTAGGAACACAATTTGTGAGAGATGCAATTACATTAGGAACCTAGAGTCCAAGCACTCTCCCTCACAAGCCAGTATATCTGGCACTGAGAAGGCTGTCAACACAATCACTACACCTCAAACACCACCCACACCTACACAACACACACCCACATATGTAGAAGTCCTCAACAAAAACATACCCAAACAAAGGAGACCTCTGAGGCAAAAACAGACGCAATCTCCACAGCCCTCCACACCAAGTACCACACATAGTTCACACAACCACTAAGGCTTAACCATAAAACCAACATATTAGCCATAGGTGACTCCATTGTGAGACACACAGATGTGCCTCTCACCAGACTGGATAAGGAGAAGGTCATGGTTAGTTGTCTGTCAGGGGCCAGAATCTGCCATATCACACATGTACTCATGTCTCTCAGCAACAGGTACTGTTATGACATTGCCATAGTCCATGTTGGTGTGAATGACTTCAGACATGCCTCCCTGGACTATATGAAGAGAGACATGATTGAACTCACTGAATATGTGTCCCAGGCAGGTATATTCCTAGCCTTAAGCAACATTTGACCATCACCCAGAATGATGCCTGAATACAAACAGAAAATGATTGACTTTAACAATTGGCTTAGTTTCTGGTGTCATTCCATGGGGATCCAGTACCTGAGAGCCTGGGAAGACATGATCAACAAACCACGATGCTTTTCCAGAGATGGCCTGCATCTGTCTCATCTTGGCTTCAGGATTCTGGCAAAGGCTCTTGCCTCCCCTATAATGCCTTTTTTAGGAAAACTGATGAGGTTAAAACTACCAAAATAAACATTTCAACAAAACACAAATTAAAAGTCATGCTGCTAAATGCTAGAAGACTAAACATGACAATGCACTCATTGCAAGCATTCCTAACCCTGGAAAATGCTGACATCTGTGCAGTCACAAAAACCTGGTTCAAAGCTGTGGAGAGCACCCCAGCCTTACCTGGTTACTCATCCTGTCATACAGTCAGACCACAAACTGTGGATAGTAAAGCCAAAGCAGGTGGAGTTTCAATATATATTAAAGACATACAAACCTCCAGGCTGGTCAAACAGTATGACGTACAGGAGACACTCAAGGTGCAGTTAACTATTGACAAGATCCCTATACAAATCATAGCTAGCTATCGGCCCCCAAATCTGATCCAAGATGCCCAAACTGCCTATCTAGACCTCTTCGAATCTGTCAAGATTCAACCCTTTACCTTGATCCTGGATGACTTTAACTACCCAAACATAGACTGGAAGAACTACTCTTGCCAGAACACAAATGCCCAGAGATTCCTCAATTTTGTCAATGCAAATGCTTTGGAACAGTTAGTTGATACCCCCACAAGAGTTGATAATATCTTGGACATGGTATTAACCAACATGACTAACCACTGCAGCATCCATGCAGTAAACTCCTCCTTTGTTAAGACCCAATCATAAAGCAGTCACGTTCAAAGTCACCATTTCCCCAGACTCCCCTCAAGCTTGGTTCAATCAAAAAAACTTCTCCAAAGCTGATTACAGTCTCCTGAGGGATGGTATAAACAGATTCACATCCCCCTTCCCCCTCTCTAGGAACTGGCACCAGTATCCAACACTATACCAAATTACTATATGAACATTTATATAGATGCATGGAATCAGGAATACCTGACAGGACTAAATCATCCTCCACAAGGAAGAGTAAACCTGTCTGGTGGACATCTGCAATAAATAAACTCTATAACAAAAGAATAAAATTGTTTTCCAGGACCAATAAGGAGCAGATGCCCAATTGTAAACAATCTCTCCTTAGCTTAAACAAGCAAATAAGAGCACTAGTGAAATCCTCCAAAGCAAATTTTGAGTCCAAATTGGCCACATCTACTAGACACAATCATAAGGCCTTCTTCACATATGTCTGTAATTTCAAAAGTAGCACCCAGATCTGTTCAGAACTATGTTTCGTGTTGCTGAGTAGTATTGTTCATCCTCATTTTACTTTGGTGAAATAAACCAGCTTTTTACTGAACGTTTGGGCACTTATTGGTGGATCCTGAGCACATTTGTTGGTCAAGGACACCACATATACAAATTCCACATATATAGCAAACTTGCTGGCTGACAGATTCAGTGAAAATTTTACCCCTCTGTCCCCCCAAAAACATACAGCCTCCATGGGACCTGATAAAATCCCAGGCTGCAACCTACATGAACTCAGGCAGGAACTTGCAACACCATTAGGCGCCCTATTCAACCAAAGCCTGAATACCAGTTTTGTCCCAGCTGAGTGGAGGACAGCCACTGTCATCCCTTTACACAAAGGAGGAACGTCCACTGATCTGGGAAATTATAGACCCATCAGCCTAACTAGCCTGATCTGCAAGGCCATGGAATGGATTATCATGTACTTCATTAACAAGGACATTGGCAACCTCCAAACACTCAATCCCACACAGTTTGGCTTCATCAAAGGAAGGTAATGTCTGTTAAATTTGGTCAACTTTTTTGAGACAGTCACCAAAGCCATGGATGTGGGGAAGACAGTGCACACCGCCTACCTTGACCTGGCCAAAGCCTTCGACACTATTCCTCACTCGGGCATAATAGATAAACTCTCTCAACTAGGCATCAATCCGTATATTACCAGATGGGTAGTCAGCTGGCTCATTGATAGAACCCACCTAATCAAAATAGGGAAAGCCACCTCAAGCAGTAGACCTGTATCAAGTGGTGCACCCCAGGGTTCGGTCTTGGGACCCCTGTTATTTGGGATATACTTTTCCGAAGTACAGGCCAAAACCCGTGGGCTATGGCTTACCAAGTCTGCAGATGACTGCAAGTTGGGAGCTGTCATCAATTCCCCTAGTGACGTGGACATCCTCCAAGAGGGTCTCACCCAAACAAATGACTGATGCCAGAAACATGGCCTCAAGCTGAATACAAAAAAAATGCATGATCATCCCCTTTGGGGAGAGAGATTTCCCCACAGTTTATCACATTAATAACAACATTCTAAGCACACAGTCAGTTGTGAGGGATTTGGGCACCCAGATTGATAGCAGCCTGACTTTTAACCACCATGTTGCTTCCATTGTACGGAAAGCTTTCTACATGGCCCACCTCATAAGTAAGGGTATCTCATCCAGGGACAAGGAGGTCATAATATCCTTGTATTCTTCCCTTATAAGGCCCATTATTGAGTACAATGCCCCATTTGGCATGTATCTCACAGAGCACATGCAGCTGCTGGAGACCACAGAGGTTCCTCATCAGGAGAATCCAGGGCCTCAAAAATTTACCATACACAGATAGGCTAAAAGCCCTATGACTCCTCAGAGGTGACCTCTGTCTGGCATACAAGGCAATCTCAGATCCTACCTTGATGGTACTGCTGCATATCTGCAAGTCAAGCTCCACTCGAGTAACCCACACACAAGGCCTCAACCTGGTCTGTGACATCAATAGGACTTGCTGGCAGGGCGGATTTGTGTCCCAGAGACGTCTCCATCTATGAAATATTTTCCCTTTCCACATCAAGCAGAGTATCTCTTTACCCCTTTTTAAGCGCAATCTGGATAACTGGATGGGAAATAGAAAATACATCCCTGGGATTCCACCCGTGTCCCTGCTGGACAGGGGCATTGGGTGCTGATTTGTCTATGCATGGGCTAAACTCTTGGCTAGGCTTAGAAGGGCCTAAGGTCCAAGATCCTAGTAACTTCCTATGATCCTATGATCCTACAATGTGCAGACCCAAATCCTTTCATAGAATATTTATTTAGTTAGTTAATTAGCTAGTTATTTAGTGTGTTTGTTAACTGTGGACTGGACTTGTCCTTGGACCCTTTTCAGCCATGACCCAGGTCTTTTTCACAGAACTGGTGGCATGCCAGAAGATTACTGCCCAGAGCATGATAATAATTCACAACAATGTAATGTTAGAGTGCTATTTAACATGGAGTTATAAACAGTAAAAATTTATATGCATTGGTAGAGCCATAACTTGGAAAATATGAAAGGGGCAACTGCTGTCCAGCACAAGCTATTAAAGGACAGAGAGAAGACATGTAGAATGCAATGGGGGAGGGTGACTGTGGAATTGAAATGATGGAGAAATACTGTAGCACTTCAAAGCAGTGGATTTTGTAGGCAAACAATCAGACATGTTTCTACTTTCAGGTGTGTAGGAGGTGGGATGCCTAGACCTGTTGATATTGCATAGTGATGAGTTTGCCAGATTAACCATTCTCATGATTATATTAGCATTTATAATTGTCTTTCATCTTGTAATTTTCTTCTGAATGCTTTGTATTCTGTAATTTGCATTATTTGCTTTGGTCATTTGTTTCCAGTGGTGGAAACAATTTTGCTAAAATAATTTTCTCTTATAGCAAGATTGAAAGGGGCCTAACATGGGTTATGTCTCCATTATACTCGTTTTGTAGGAAGTACTAATAGTGCTTAATGTTTAATTTAGTAATATTTCTTTCATAGAAACACTGACTTATCATTACTATGAATACCTAAACCTTCCAAAATTAAATAGGTCCGAAGAGTCAACAAAAAAAGACAAAGAAATGAATGAAGTTTTGTTTAAATGACCTCTTTTCCAAGTGAAGAAATCTACAGCTTGCCCCCACCACAAATACATATTTAAATGAACTGGTTTTGCCCCAGCTAGAAACCCCAACTAACTCAAGTGTTGACTGAAAGCATAAAGCTGAGGGACGCAACAATCCACTTAGGAGGCACTCCTCTAAGCCTTGTGACCATGTTAAACAACCTGTCTGCCACCTAACCAAACCAAATACAATGATATGACTAGGAGGCCCAATGATTCAACCCAGTGGAACTTGTAAAACCAAAAAGAGGGTAATATTGTTTTTTTGTCTTGGTTTTCTGGAGATTCTGCCTTAGATGTAGCTCTTGATCAACTGCCAGTAAACCATGAAGACTGATCTCTTCTAGAAGCCTTGAATATAAGTAAAAAAAATCAAACACCTTCACAAAGTAAATGAAACTCACCTAGTCAAATCCCATATGCTGATGAATATTATTTGTAAGAGAGAAGAAAGAGAAGGACAGTGGCTAGAGAGGTGCATATCCAAAATGCACATTACTGAAGGGGAGGAATATCAGCCTGACTTTCTGTGAATTTTGAATATCTTTTAACCACTGTTAACTTCAGACATTCTAAAAGAATGAAAGCAAAAGGCAGCGGCGTAGCCAGGATTTTTTTTTTTAGTTTTACACCAACATCGAGACTGTAGCTTACCACCATCAAGGGTCACCCCTCAGCCAACCCAGAGAGTGCACTTTGCATTTTCTGGTCAACATACCCCTTTAAAAAAAGAAAAAAAAAATAAAGAATAATGTGGCAGACTTTTGCCAAAAATGTTTACCAGAAAGTATATAATTTAAAAAAAAATAAAGCCAATGTAAATGGGGCATTTATTTTTATTTTAAATTCTAGCATATCTCATTGCACAAAAAACAAATTATTTTTAAAAATTGTACATCACGGCTACACTGTATCCGCGGTGGTGCAGCGGTAGTATTGTTGCCTCACAGCAAGAGGTTCTCCTGTTCGAATCTTAGCTGGAGTGCGGGGAGTGCCTTCTGTGTGGAGTCTGCATGTCCTCCCCATGGTTGGGTGGGCATTCGAAAGACATGCGTAAATGGGCATGCCTTCGTTGAAGGTTGGACGTCAAGCTGGCACCTCAGCATTCGTGAAAATCTACTGCCAATCATTAGTGGACCGGACTTCTGCTGTGGCGACCCCTAACCAGGAAAAGCCGAAAGACAAACAACAACAACGTACATCACAGCTACACTACTGGGAGAAATGTAGTCTGACTTCACCAGGGCTGCCCTTTGGTCAACTGGCACCCTAGGCAAAAGGTCTCCACAGCGCTCCTCCAACACCACTTGGTGCTTCCCATCCTGGCCTACCTACACCATACAGATTACTGGAAAAGCTCCCTTGTTAGATTGGCTCCCTAGGCGGCTGCCTAGTTGGCCTATGCCTAAGGCCTGCTATGGATTTCACTAAACTGATAAGGAAAGTTAAGAAATTAATATGGAAGTGAGAAGTTGTAATTATTATTAAGTTTCAAGAAAAAAAGCTGCCAAACAATCTAAGCTGCATTTTCAGGTGAAGTCACTAGCTGTCAGTTAAGCATGAGTGCAGATTTCATTCTCCCAGTAAAAGGATTGCTCTTACTTCAGAAATATTTTCAATTTCATCATAAAGTAGAATCATTTTTATTAAAAATACTGTTGCACTACCTTAAATTGTTTAGTTTGTGCAGTAAATCTTGCGGACATGCTTGTCTGGCTAAACAGAACTCATCACTGTAGCTTTCTAGGCGTCTAAGGCCCTTCATTTCTTTGAAGACGAACTTTAGTTTTGTCATTCATCAGGGTAATTGTTACTTTTTGCCATTTTGATTACTATTGGACATACTTTTAAGCTAAGAAAATAGTCACAATAGCTACTTGCAGGGGGTGGATTTTGTATTAGTTAGCTTGTTTAGCTGCGGAAATTCTCTGACAGACATAAAAAAGGTAAATCAATACATTTGACCTAGGCAGTTTATCTTTTTTTTGTTCAGAATGCTCCTTTTATAAAACAGTGGTCACTAAATATTTGTTTGTGAATTATGACACTTATAAACTTTTGTGGAGTATTTGCTAAGACCCCAGTCCAGCAGTATATGTTTTTCTTTGTGTAACTGGGTTGGTCAATTATTTGTTAAAGAATTAATTACGGAAGGGAGCAACAATTGCATTATTAAGATAAATAAGTATCAAAGACTACAAGAAGATAACATTTGTTAATCAGCTAAGCCCACTGGACATATAATCCCTTTGCAGGGACAACCAGTGAACAATATTTGGTTAAGTGACTAGCTCAGAGTTATACAGAAGGCAAATGAAGGTTATGAGAATCATATTCAGGGCTGTTACATGGTCTACATATAGCAGAATACAATCTTTTAACCTCTATACCAAACTGCCAGATCCCACCCCCCACCCCCCCACCTCCACACACGCACACACACACACACACACACACACACACAAACATCTCTGTCAACTGTCCAGATTTTTGCCTTATATTTTTGTTCTAGTCCTCATAAAATTTGCAGATTTCTGGCAAATCATTGAGGGTTTCATTTACTAAATAATGGCAGACATTTGAGTTTCAGACTGTATCCTTCAGAAAATACACAGCAACACAATTTTTATTTAGACAACTTTCTAAGTTTATAGCAATATTTAAAACTGACCCCTATTTTTTGACCCTTGTACTCCCATTATTTTTGACTTTGTCCAGATTTCTTATGCTAAGAGGTTGAAATGTACACACACACACACACACACACACACACACACACACACACATACATATATATGCACACACAGAATTATATTACAATTGCATTATAACACACCAGTCACCATGTCTTCAGAAAGAGAACACTGCAGAGAAATGAATGATGCATGTATGTATTATATAATATATAATTCATACTCTATACAGCAATCTTCAAAGAGCCGAAAATGTAAGAGTGTATCCTGGTTTCTGATAAAGATGGGAATTTCCTGCTATAGTCAGTCCAGTACATCTTCTGCATTTGTAAAACACAACCCGCTGTTTCCTTTCTTTCCCTTCTTCTGTCAGTGAACACAATTTTTTTTTCTATAATGCTGTGAAAAGCACAAAGAATATCAAAAGGTAAGTAACAGCTGTCTTGGGAACCCTGAACTGAAGAGCCAGTCATGAATGACTTCCAACATGTGCCGCTGCATGTTTCTAAGCCTTTATTAGGTAACCTCTGAAGAGAAACCCTTCAGTAAGAAGAATGCAGGGGAAGTAAGCGAGGGAGTGGCTTGAATTTTGCAGACACACAAAAAGGGGTGGATTAGAGCAAGGAGATTCTCTATTTTCAGCAAAGCTGGGAAAGAGAAATGGCTGGAAGACAAAGAAGTCATGTGCTTAATTTAAAAACAAAAGATCGTTGCAAAAAAGAACGAGGTTAGTAAGAAAATCAGATTAGGAGCCAATTAAAAGTCAGTTAAAGAGTTAACTCAGACAAGAATGAATAGAAAGCAGCTGTTCTGCTAATATGAAATAATGTTGCTAGCCGTGTTGCTAATACACAGTAACTGCAATGAGAAACGAGAAAGCAGGGAATTCAAATCCACAGAGAGCAAGGACCCTGATGACCCTTAAGTATGATCCAAAATCCTATAAACTTAAAGCATTTGGGAGAGAGAACTCAGCATTGTTACCTTTCCTGCACTTACAGCAAGGTATTATCATGAATCTCTTGAACAAAACAGAAAGATGAAAAGCAACAAAGAATTTCCTGGGATGGAACTTCTGAAGTAACCTGTTAACCATGTATATATCTGGGTTGGCCAAAAGCAGTGACAAATAAAGGTTGGTTCTGGGTTCTGGGAAAGTGAAGGCGAGACAGAGAAAAAAAAAACGGGGGGGAGGTGGGAGTGAGAAGAACAGGCTGACAGTCAGAATCCAGCTCAGAGTTGGAAAGTCAGTCCTTAATGTACAGAGACCACTGCCCTTTCCATGATACTTGGAAGGTTTACTAATCAAAATCATTGTTTTTCTCCTGCCTTATAACCCTCGCCACTGGAGTCAGTCCTGTAGTCATGGGTGGACTCCAGCCGAAGACTCAAAAAGAAAGAGCAAGACACTGTGAATGAGTCGATTAATGCCTGACCTGCAGACAGTGGAAACCTGCCAAGGAGTCGATATGGCTTTTTAATTCAACAATAAAGAGATCAAAGGCAAAGGGAAAGAATAGCTGTCCTTCACAGAAGGTTTCTGCCACAGACCACCTGCAGCTACTGGGAATTTCAGCTTCATGGACACATGGAATTGTGGAGCACATAACATATAATGTTTTCTGCCTGTTCTCAGTTAAAGGTAAAATTACTGTTGTGTTTTTGCTGTAGAGTAATACTTTCCTCCTGCTCTGTATAAGTAAACATGACATTTACCAATTGCATTTTAAGTTGTAGTAATGACATTCGTGTGTTTCTGTGTGTACAAAATGTTGTATGTACTTACCTGAGTGTGTATTGCTATAGTGTTGTGTTTGTTGCTGCATTAATATGTGTATACACAACAAACAGGGTGTTTAGACACAGCACGATGGTACAGATGAGCTGTGACAGGCTTATTCCTTCCTCTACAAGGCAACAGCATGTTCTAACTGCCAAGCATTCAAGCACAGTTATGCATACAAAAATGATATTTTAATGGGGGTACCAATGTACTTCAGCATTGGCAGTTGTCATTGCTCTGTGTCTTGCTCTGACAGGTAGCCCCATTTTATCCCCACTAATCCTTTCAAAATTCTCAGTCCCAGTATTGCCTTAGTAACTTCCTCATCCTGTGAAATGTCCGCTCATGTTGTACACCCTCCGTTTTACTCTCCCTTAGGGATATGTATAGTTATGTGTTAGCTTTCTTTTGCTGTGTAACATTTAGTGATGTTACCCTTGGTACTGTGTTAGTGTCACCCCAGGTCATGTTGAGCAACCCATAGTGCTAGTCTCTTACCTGTTTTTTCCCCCAAGTAAGGTGTGAAATAGCTTGGTGTCATTTTCTGTAAGGAGATCTTATAAACCTCAGTTACCCTGCTCTTAGTGAATGACAGGAAATGCCGAACACAGTTTTCCTTTAAGATCCTTTTTGTGTTTCTGTTATGAAGTAGTTTGTAAGATCTGCTTTGATGCCTTGTGCTACTCAATGTCTTTTCCCCCCTCTACTGCTCCTCTATTTTTCTCGTTTTATAACCTTAAAAGACACGACTTTTTGTGCTTTATCTTAAGCTCCTCAGCTTGCATAACCTCAGGTGTCACTCTCCTTATGAATTTATCTACTCTTTTACCCAGGTTCATGTCTTTTAACCCTTAATGTTACAAGACAATATCTAAACTGTGTTAATACAGATATGCTGTGTTACTCTAATACTATCTTCCATCGAGACTTTTTGACATCATATAAATTCTCTGTATCAGTTCCTTTCATCTTTTCCAAATGTGAATGAGGTGTTTATATTGCATATACAGCACTTACTGCTCAATTTCTCCAGAAGAATTGGTAAAATTTCCATCACTATGAATATAACATATGCGTGTATGTATCTAAACTCATATTGTAAAACCATTGAGATTCTTCTTGCTCAGATATCTGCATAATTTAAAGCCTTACCCATTGTCAGTATTACATATCCATAAACACTTAATTGCATGCAACTAGCTTTCTGTTAACCCCACCTTCATTTAGGATGTGGCAAGAAGTACCTTTATTGCAAACAAATGTTTTGCTTCTTATGTTACTTGCTTTTCAAAAAATAACTTTTAATGTCACGTTTTCTAAGAAATTTGGCTAATTATGTGGTTCCCTGAGCAATGTAACTGAGAGTGTTCCTTTCCAGCACAGGGTAACCACTACATACTTGCACATTAACATGCTTTGCTTATTAACCTTTCAGTGTACATGCCTCCATACTTTCTAATATAAAATCTAACTGCCTGTAAAACACATTGGTTGCAGTGCATATGAAGATGTGTATAAACATGGATTATGCTCCTTGCTTTCTAAAAGTGTTGCAGTTTTATATGCTGCTTTTTACCGTTGGACCCCATAAGTAGAAACATGACATATGTAATTTGTAGGACAAATAATGATCACTCTTTGATGTGGATAATTTTGCATAGATAGATATCTGATGATGTTGATGACTGCAGTAACTATTCCACTTCTGCTGCATGTAGGTATGCCTTTTTACTGTATACATTAGTGTCATGATGACATCAGGCCTTTTGTAAAACCTTGTCCCACTGCTGAAGATATCACAAAATAAAATTAAATGTTAATGACTTACCTAGAATGGAAAAACTCTGATACTATGGCAAAAAAAGAATGTTGGCTTCTAGTGGTCACTGTGCAGCTACACATGTGATTTTTATCTATGAGTGATCATGGATCACATACTGGCACAAAGAAGTATCATTTTGGAAGAAAATCACTCCATGTGGCAGAATTCTAAGTTATCAATTAACAGCATTATTTTATAAAAAATATTAGGTGATGAGAGGCATTCGTTCTGTGCTTCATGTACACCTGTCCACAGTGTGATATTATTTGCATAGGATAGTGCATTATCCCAGTGATTTCTCAGATATTGCACACAAGCTTCTGCTTTAACTGCCATATATTTATTCTGCTTCCTGTGTTTGTAACAGATTAACTGGATATTTAAAGCTTGACATGATGAGCTCCTATAAATTGTACACCATTATTTTTCTTTCTTCCTGGGATCAGGCTATGTCATTTGTCTTAAACCTTACCTATGCCTCAGTTGAGTACATCAGACATATTTGTGGCACCTGATGTTCAGGACATGAACCTGATAACTTTTATGAGCCTTTAGAAAACTCCTCTACAATTTATCTCACATTAGAATGCACTAATACAGGCAAATTTGCAACAAGTAACTTATACTGTCATCCAGTACCAGTCTATAACTGGAAAATGACTCGTGTACCATGTGACCAGTGTGCCTGTGTGCCAGGCCATGTGCCTGCTCAGGATTTGGAAAAATCCATTTCAGTCCATTTCAATTTTACTTATACTTCCGTCACAAGTATTCATGCATATTGTGCCCTGTCATTTCTTTCCAGATATGAAAAACCACTCAGACTCCTACCTGTCAACCTCTTGGTGCAAGAAATCTGGACAAAGCCTGATAAAATGCCGGGACAAAGGTCCAAAAATAATGATGGATTTTAAATACTGCTCTTACAAACTTAAAACGTTGCTAGTAACAGGATTTGTGTTAACATACATTTTCTGAAGGATTTGGATTCTGAAACTGAAATGTATGTCATTATTTAGTGACTTCAGTCCTCAGACCATCCCAGTGATTTGCCAGAAAACCACACATTTTATAAGGAATAGACCAGACATAGGATGCAAACATCTGTGCAGTTCGGAGGGATGCACTCAGTGTTCTCTGTCTTTTCTTTATCTTGCATTTCCATTTTTAGCTGATGTACTATGCGGTCATCTGCTTGGCCATTAGCCTTATCTATTTTTTTCTTACCTGCTGAGGACAAGACTGATGTTTCTTCCTGTCGTACTGTCACAGTGGGAGATTACATTCCCCGCAACATTTCATGACTGATACAATCACCCACCCCCAAGTCACGACAGCTCTGTACTTTGATTATTTCATTGCTGATTCACAATGTCCCCTGTCCTCATTCAAGCTTAACGGTGTGCACATTTGTACTTTGCATGTATGTCTTTTCTGAATAATAAAAGCTAAAAATAATACAGCATGATATTGCAAAAGCACACGTAGTTCTAAACATTTCCAGGCTAACACAAGTAGGGTTTTCTGGCATGTAGAAGGGACTTCCCCATCTTGTCTTTACATCAACAACCGTGATGCCCTCTGAGTTTCTGCTGCAAAACCTCCATAAATGAAAGGGAATTAAACAGATAGACATACAGATAGTTATAAACACACAGGTGGATAGTAATCTTTACAGACAAACAAGCAGATAGAAATAGCTAGAAAAATAAATAGACAGAGAAAAGCAGAATAATATATATTTTTATAGTGCTTATAGCTAGACAGAGGAAACACATAGAAATGTAAATATTTTCCTTTTATAGTGCTTACATGTAGAAGTTCTTATTTGCAAATGCACATTACAAGTTAGTTTAAGGGAAAATATAATACAATGAAATCACCATATCACAGCAGCAGGCCACCTACAGCTCATGCTTATTCAAATCAGATTTCCAGTTTAGGAACACAACTGTATAATAAAAATCACACTGAATTACTCCGAAGAACAACAAAATGGCATTTTATGCTAACGTTTAAACTGGGAATCAGAAGCTGTGAACCATATGCTTCACGGAATATGACAGCCTACACTCACTGCTAAAAAAAACCCTGCAAATCCTTAACAAAAACAAAGTATTTCAAAGGTCTGGTGTTCAAAGACGGTCATTGGCATTGGCAGATTTCAGCCTAACTAGTGCAGTCCTAGGCAAGCAACCTATGAGGCTCTAAGAAGCATATCAAGTGGTAGGTAACTAGGAATTTTCTAACCTAAACCAAATCTCCAGAGAAAGACCATAAGCACACTGAACAGCACTGTAGCTTTGGTCAATGTTTGTTTACATTTTTTATGAAGATCGGTCCTACCTCCCTATGGCTTGTTCTCAGGAGAGATCTGTGATAAAATTTATAGAGGATGGGGAATCAGGCCAAGACACAGGAAATTCCCTTACTCCTTCAATAAATGCCACAAGGTCTTTCTTTAACATCGACCAAGTGTATTACAAAATGAAGCAGCTGGAACATGAATTTAATATCTAATTTAAAAGGCAGCACCTCAAGAGTACATCAGCACAAAAGTGTTACCCTGTTTTAAAATATAAATGCACACTGTTCCAGTGGTATACTGAACCCAAACATGAACTCTTTCCTTAGCTATATGCCCTTCTTCTGACAGTGCCAGGAAGATATCCTGTTTCCCAGGAGACTGCTCTTCAGAGGGTTACAAGTTCACCTTCTATTATTCTGTTCTGTTACCAGTCACATCTCTGATTCCTGTGTATATCCATTCCTTGGAAGATCCTACACCCCAAGGATACATTTCTGGGAATAATAATCCCTCAGAATGCAACCCACCAAAGCAAAACTTAATCACTGCACAGATGATTTATCAGTCTGCTAAATTCAAACACCAAATCAGGAAAATCACAGCAGAATGAGACAAGTACTGAAATGCAGATATTTCATGTTCCAGGCTAACCTAACATGCCCTTTGGTATGTTATATAATTCTTAATACTGTAAATGTGGCTGTTCTGAAATATAAGGCTATTTATTAGCTTGACATTTATAACTAATTGTTTATTGAGCCACATATTATATACACTGTTGCAGGAGCCCGTTTGCTCTTTTTTTCTGTTTGTTTTTTAACTTGACTCCATGGTATTGGTAAGCACCATGCACTCGACCCGCTGAACAAATTGTTCAGTGATTCCAGAGGAATTGTGAACTGCAACAAATGTGGATCACTTATCCTGAGGTGACTGCAGTTTTCATATATGCACACACAAGCATGTGTGTACATGTGCATGCACATAAATGCACTTACACAAACAGACACACACAGATATACATATGCACACACACATAGATACAGGCACACACACTACATTCTATGCACACACACACACACACACACACACACACACACACACACACACACACTACATTCACACACAGATGTACACATATCATGCATACACACACACACACACACACACACACACACACACACACACACACACACACACACACACGCACAAAATACCTCCTCAACTTCTTAGTGCAAGAAATCTGGACAAAGCATAAAATAATGGGGGGAAAAGCCCAAAACTACAGACAGATTTTTAATATTGTTTTTATAAACTTGAAAATTTTCTAGAATAACACAATTTCTGTTATGTCTTGGAAGGATATGAAGTCTGAAATTCAATTGAATGTTGTTATTTATTGACATCTGTCCTCAGTGATTTGCCAGAAAACCACAACTTTTATGAGAAAGACCAAAAATATGAGGCAAAAATGTGAACAATCTGCTAAGGACAGTTGAGAGGTATCACACACACACACACACACACACACACACACACACACACACACACACACACACCTCCTATAAAAAAACACTTGACCAGAGAAAGGGAATGTAGCAACTAGAAGGAGGTGGAGTACACAAAGACATAGCTTCTGTTTCGGTGCTACTCATATTGCAGATAAGCTGCATTTGTGATTTGGGTCTGGAAACATTACTGCAGTAAACAGCTAGAGCCCTCACATTACTTTCAATGACTGTGAAATAACATTTCTGCTATGGTAAAGCCAAGGTTTGGAATTAATTGGTCATAAATTTACTACAAAAAAAAATCACTAGTCCATTTTCTGAGCTTTGTGCTCCATAGTGTTGTAATATAAAAGTCCAATATTACAACAACAACTGAAAAATGTTGGCAATTAGTATGAGATTTGGACTATACAGCACATTAAGTCTGGAGGAGGGGATGTGACGTCTGGCACAAATTTGAGCTTAAATTTCCGTTTACTATTTCTAGACCTGCTTCATAGACCTTAGAGTTGAATGGTTCCACCGCTTGGGCCTACCTGCATACCAGGCAACTTCTAATTGGAAGGCACGCATCTGTATCACATGGCATTCCCTACTATGCCATATGTGGCCACTTCTAATTGGAAGGCACGCATCTGTATCACATGACATTCCCTACTATGCCATATGTGGCAACTTCTAATTGGAAGGCACGCATCTGTATCACATGGAGTTAAGATTTTTGGTTAAAAAGTAAATAATTGGTATATAGTTAGGGTGTAGGCTCATTAGTGGTTCATTTTTTTGGATCCTATTCTATTTGCTTACTAATACCTCAATACATTAAATGAGTTCACCAATTAATATTGCAAGAAAATTTTGTTAGGATATTACCCATTTTAAGTAACAACTTTTGTAAATGAGATATTGACAGCTGATGTTCTGCATCTTCATTTTACACTTAAATATTAAGATATCCCCATAAGGTGAAAATGGTGTCATGCCTTACTCTTTAAACTATATAAATACTGGCAAGAAAAACTTATAATAATGGTAAAAAATGTGAAGGTACACTAGTTGAAGCAAACTGGTCAGGGATGTGATAAGGTTAAAGAGTGGGGGACTCAGTAATATGCAATGGTTAAACTGCTGATTGGTGCTGTCATCTGATTACAATATGGCAGACATAAGAACTGAAGGCCTGTTTGAATATACCAATGACAGTACCTATTCATGTGAAAGCCAGCAGTCTGGTGAGCAGTCAGTGGGAACAACAAAGCTATCACAGACTTCCCTCTGCTGTCTCTTGGGTCCTTTCTGTATGAACCACTAAAGAAGAGAAAAAGCCCCCTTTTAAAAAAAAAAAAGCTTCACTCCAGTTATGATCTCAAATGCATTACTTTTACTCAGTTATGATAACATCATGACTTCATAAACCAGTGTCAGTACTACACTTCCTCCACTTCAGCACTTGTCAATCATGGCTCCTAACAGCTTGTACTTGGGCTAGTTGTCCCTTTCATCCCCTTCCCCCATTTCTGGGTCTGGACATAATCTGTAAATCCATACAAAGTGATTGCTGGCTAGTGACATAATGTGAAAAGTAGGACTGATATGAAGACGGAACTCTACTGTTGGAAAGTTGTTTTTTTTTTTTTTCTGACCGGTAATTATCTAGATTTGGCTTGTAAGGTTTACATTTTTTCCTGACAACTGTAGTGACACTTTAGGGGGCTGAAAGCACAATATTTAGGCTCAAGGTATGGCATGTAGAGGACCTGCAGAGTATATGTAAATGGTCTGTTGCTTGAAAGAAAAGAAAAGCTGATACATATACACCAGTAACCTACAGTCCCTGTACGTTTATACAGGATTCAGCATGTCTGGACAACAAGGAAGCTGGCAGAGGTTTGAGAATTTTAGCACTGAGGAACATAGTGCTGCTTGCACTCTGGTACCATGATGTACTTCTGACAGGAGGATCCATAACTAATTTGAAGGACACAGGTGTAATATTCTGTGTTGCAGTACATTAATGCCATAGGGCACCACAACAACATTTTGGGCCAGTGTCAGTTGTATCTCAGTCAGCAGGACAGCAGGAGTCTGATAATATCCAGAAGCCAGATCCAACTGAGTTACTAATTTCACTTTTTGGAAGGGATACAACATGAATCATCACTTGGGGTAGTCTGGATGTAGGTTTTGGAGTGGCCCAGTCCCCACATGTTATCTTGATAGGCCAAGTTAATACTACCTACCACAAATGTTTCTGTACCATTCTATGCATACTGGGGGTAGGATAATTCAGTTGGCAGAATGCACATTTATCTTCATAGGAACCTTAGGCCTGCATTGCTGGTCAGTTATTACTGAAGATATGATTGGGTGCAGCTTCATTCCCTGCATGACCACATTTGTGCTGCATTCCACATGGGCACCTCAGTAGAATATCTCAGTGGATTCACTATGATGTTTGCATTTTGAATTCACAGGTGTCTGCAGGGATGGTCATGCCACTGAAGCAGGACAGGGTTTTCTGAAAATGATGCCCACACAGGCCCTATCGCCACTGGTGATTCTCTCACATTGGAATTCTGGATCTGTACAGGGAGATCAGCTAGCACCCCTGAAAGAATGACATCTTCTGTATTTGCCACCATTGTATGTGGTTCCCCTATGTCAGAAGACGCAGGTTGACATGTGTGCAGTGTTTCGCATATAAGCATGCCTAACTTAGGCCAGTGACACAAACATACATGCTGGTATCCTGGCTTTCACACAGCACTTGAGATGCAGGTGGTGCTCAGGTAAAATGTACTTAGGAAGGGAGTGCCATCCAAGACAAGTATGCTACCAGACACTCTACATTGGTGGAGCTTGTAAGTGTCTTCTGCAGTAATCAAGAGAAAGCTTGCCAGCACCATCACAAACTTGTAATAGCTAGGCAGTTCTGTTATTGTTACCTCTCGAAGAATGTTTGTCTCTACACTGCCACTGCAAGATGCTAAGTGTCCTGAGGTTTGTAATGGTTTACACCACTTGTAGTCATCACATCTCTATGAACAATTTTTGTTTTATATGGTCAGGGTAGGACATATATGTGTGTGAGGGACATGTTCCAGGATCCACAGGGTACATAGAGCATAAAACAGTCCATGGCTATCCTTCATTGTGGGCATGATAAGGGTCTATCACTAGGGTAAGTAGTGGCACACCACCTAAGTCATAGGGGTTTCATCCACTGTCACCTCGTATCATGAAAGAATACCTGCACCCCCTACCAGTCAGGAGAAGTATCAGGTCCTGTCACCACATAATCCAACATGGTGACACACAATAACCTCCTATGATGGTTTCCCCTGTGTGTCTTTTTACACAGTACCTGCGTTGCTTCTCCTCTGTCTTAACTTTATGCTCTATCATTCATGCAAATCTCTTTTTTTTTTTTTGAAGGATACTAATAGCCACTTCTGAGTACGTGACTAGCCTTAAGGGAATCTGTTCTGGGTGCACACCAGTCTGAACTTCTAAGATGTTTGTGTATGGTATTTGATAATAAGACATGAGACCAACAAATCACAAATAAGACTCATTAAACTCCTGAGTGCATTGACCTTGTTTAATGGGACCTGTTTGTCTTATTCCCATGCCCCAGGAACAGAGCTTTCTGAATGTGAAATAAATCTTCAAGTTTCAGATATGTTTATAGCACTCCTGACATTCTAGTCCTCATACATGCACCAGGGTACATTCCATTCTACATGCCCTCCCAGCAACTTTCAGAGGTGAAAAATTGTCCCTCATGTATATCTGTGACACATAAAGAACATAGGCACGTGTTGAAAAGCATAAGCTTTTGATTACATGCTCTGTCATCATCCTTTACTTTGCCTCCTCTAAGTTCCTGTCGGGGAGAGAACATTAATAAAAGCATTTTGCATTCCTATGCCAGAGGGTGCATGCCTTCAGAATGCATCAACGCATAAGAAGCATTCACCTGTGTAGGCAGTTTCTTTCCCATTAGATTTATGTGACATTTTAGCTTACAGATATAATAAGGTTTTCTGTTTGTTATAGCAATGACTGGAAGCACGCTCACAACATCAAGCCTGACTGTTACCTCAGTTTAAGATAACATAGCTAGATACAGACATAGCTTTGTTCCAATTTACATTAAAATGTACCCCCCCCCCTTCTTTCTGGTAACCTTACAACTTTGTTATACTGTTGAAGTTAGGGTCTCCATAGAAGCATGCCAATTTGAGCAGCATGTTCCTAGAACTTAAGGTGTGACATGAAAGCCTGAAGAATGCTTGCAACATCAAATTTAAACATAAACATGCTTATTAACTGACACCAATTAAAGAATATTAAGACAGTGTTCTTTGTAGATGACATTAAACCCTAAAAAGGAGGTGGATGTCAGGAAGTTTATGTGAAAGGCGGAACAGAATAAGCATACCAAAGTATGAATAAATTGAAATGTATCACTTAAACACTGCCATCTCAGCATAACACCTTATTATTATAGAATTAATAGGAAATACAAGTTTGTTGAAACAGAGGCCATGTGTTCTCTCTCTAAAAAACACCCTCAGGCTCTCCCACCCTTTTCACGGAGGGCAAGCCTTGTAAGCGAAGGCCAACAGGGAATCGCTCAGCTTGGTATGAAAATGGTGGCCTATTCCGGAGCAAGGGGAAGTGCTGGGTGGTGAACCTGTACCTCCATTTAGTTTTATTTATACGCTCATAGGTTCATAGGTAGGTACTAGGCTATCTTCCCGGGGGCATTTTTAAGCCTATCCAGATTGTGTCGGCTTTCGCCACCCCATTGATTAATTAACTGATCCTCTGTCCATCCACTCGTCAAGGCTTCTCTTGAAGAGTTTTAGTGAGGGGCTCTGCCTAATGCAGTTAGGAATTTTTGTTCCAAAGCATGGGGAGTCTCTGTGACAGGAATCTATCCCTCCAGCATGTTCTATTTATTGTTGTGGTGAGGTTTAGCTCACTAGAGCGTGTGGCTCACAGTGACTTGGATTTCTTTAGGTTGAGCATGTCCATCAATTCTGAGTTGGACATGGCTTTGTAAGTCAGGCAGAGATCACCTCTGTGTAAGCGATATGCCACTGAGTACAGCTGGAGTTTTTTTCAGTCGGGCTGCATAGGACATATGGTTGAGGCCAGTAATCCTCTTGGTGAGGTGCTTTTGTGGTCTTTCCAGCTGTTGGACGTGTCTTGTGAGGTACATCCCAAATGGGGCATTGTACTCTATGATGGGTCTGATGAGTATGAGTAGAGGGGCACTATAACCTCTAGATGTGAACCCCTTAGTAATTAGATGGGCCACATAGAAGGATTCCCTAACTACTTTGGCAATATGATTGTCAAAGATCTCTTATTACCTCTTCTGTATTAACGGGGCTGCTGCATATGTGGTAATTCGTGGGTGTTTTGTTTTTCCCAAATGGGATGACTATGCATTTTGTGGCATTTAGCTTGAAGCCATGACTTTGACATCAGGTGTCTGTCTCAGTAAGGCTTTTTTGAAGGGTGTCCATGTCAACCGGAGAGTCAGTTATGGCTCCCAGTTTGCAGTCATCGTCGAACTTGGTTAGCCATAGTCCTCCTGTGTTTGCCTGTACTTCTGAGAAATATATGCCAAACAGTAGTGGTCCCAGAACTGAGCCTTGTGGGACACCACTTGTGACTGGTTTAGAGTCAGACCTGGAGCCCGCTATTCTTACCGTGTGAGTTTTGTCTGTAAGCCAGCTGGCAACCCATCTTGTGACGTAGGGGTTTATGTTCAGGCTGGTGAGTTTTTCTATAACACCCGAGTGTGGAATGGTGCCAAACGCCTTGGCGAGATCAAGGTAGGCTGTGTGAACCACCTTTCCCTCGTCTATGGCCTTGGTGACTGTCTCGAAGAAGTCAACCAGGTTTAGGAGGCATGATCTACCCTTAACAAAGCCGAACTGTGTCAGATCAAGTGTTTGGAGGTTCCCAAAGTCTTTGTTAATTAGTTCCATGATGATGTGCTCCATAGCCTGCAGACCAGGTTAGTCAGGCTTATGGGGCAATAGTTACCAGTGTCAGTTGTGGCCCCTCCTTTGTGGAGCGGAATAACTGTTGCTGTGTGCCATTCTATGGACACATAGCCTGTGGAGAGACTGAGGTTGAACAACGTGTTTAGGTGGGGGGTTAGTTTGTTCTGTAGTTCATGCAAGACGCAGCCTGGGACGCCATCTGGCCCCATTGATGCTGTGTTTTTGGCTTTTGAAAGGGCTGTTTTCACCTGTTCTTCTGTGATTTCCAGGACACTACACTTTTTCGGTATTGTTGTGGGCCCTTTTGAAGGTGAGAGGGAGTTGAAGTTTGCACTGAATCTATCTGCCAGGATGTTGGCAATATCAGTAGGTTCAGTATAGTTTGTGCTATTTTGCACTAACTCAGAGCATATCTGTGAGTTGCCACTTAGATTCTTGACATAGCTAAAGAAGGTTTTGTGGTTATCTTTCAAATCCTTGGCTATTTTTCTTTCAAAGTTAGCCTTGGATGATTTTATGAGGGATCTTAGTTTCTTACTGATACTGATCGGGATGTCTTTCCTTCTTGGGAACTAGCTTCCTCCTTCTATTGCATAACCTGTTTATGGCAGAGGTCCACCAGACTGGATTCCTTCTCTTAGGGGAGTGAGTCTGTCTTGCTAGGGATGGTACGATCCATGCATCCTTGTAGGTGCTCATAGAGTGCAATTGTAAAGGATTCTGCATCTTGGGCAGTGTTATCCTTTAGCGTGGGGGCTGTGAAACTTACCACCTCTGCCTTAAGTAAGGTGAAGTTTGCTTTAGAAAAGTTTTTCACTGTGGTTTCCTTGGTTGGGGGTGGTGGTGGGGTGTGGACATCCAGGGTGATTAGTTTATGGTCTGATCTAACCAGTGACAGGCTGACCTCCGGTACGGAACACCTGTTGCCCATGTTGGTGATGACCAGGTCCAATATGTTGTGGCCTCTGGTAGGGGAGTTTACCAGCTGATCCAGGGCATTTGAGTTGATAAATTCCAGGAAGCGCTGATCCTGGGAGTTTGTACTCAAGTAGTTTTCCCCAGTTAATGGTAGGGTAACTGAAATCACCCAATATCATTATTACTTTGTGAAGACTGAATTCTGTTCTGGTGTTAACTACGTTATTTGAATTATTGAGAAAAAGGAGGTTGTGAATGATAAGATCCCTGAAAGTATGGTGAGCAAGTCATAGGTTTCCTTTCGGGAGCCTATATGTCAGAGTACAGGGACAGGGTCAAGAATTCCAGCCTTTCCTGATAACTAAGATTTTTAAGGCTCAAGATCCTTTTTGTTAAGAACCTCTGCAGTCTTTCCTTTTTTTAATATGTCTTGTGAGATACTTGCCAAAAGGTGCATTAAACTCTATAATGGAAGTGACCAGGATAGAGTACAGTAGAACAATAACTTTCTTGGTTTTATAAGAGAAGCTTTTCATGATGAGTTGTGAGATATATAAGGATTTTCCAGTTATGATTGCTACATGGTGATCAAAGGTGAGGGACCCATCAATCCAATTATTTATGCTTGTGTTGCAGTATCATTCAAGGTGAAGAGGTGATGTTGCTTAAGTTTAGCTGCTTTGCAGCCTCCAATACTCATGAAAGGAGGTTGGCCATGTCTTTGTCCATATCTTCCAAGCTAGAACTTCAAAGGTCATTCACACCTACATTGCAATGATCAGATTGTACTCATATTTGGGGTGAACGGACATGTGCTTTGGTGACATTATAAATCCTGGCCCCTAAAAACAGCTGACTATTACAGCATCTTTGCTCAGCTTAATGAGCAGGGCATCAGTATATATAACTATTGTGTCACCTACGACAAAGAAAAAGGCATTATCATGGGTATTAGTAGGCTCAGGCCACCTTAGGGTTTTATGCATATTATTTTAGTGACCCGTACTTGTGGTGGAAATATTAATAAGTTTGATAGGAGAAGTGTAATCATGCTACTGTGGCTATGGTACAGTGTTACATTTTCTGGGGGATGGGAGATTCTAGGAGGCTTTGAGCAGGATTTACAGAGTGCCTCAGTATAACAAGGTTTGGTGCTAGGTTGATGCAAATGTGCTGTAGTGCAGTGAGCTCTAGCAACCAATGTAGATGAGATATAAGAGAGGATTGCATCTAGTTTAAATACACATTGATACCTCATATATGTGTAATTGCTGTATGTTAGCAGTAAGGGGGTTGTCAGTGGTCATAAGGCTACTTGTATACTGTCTCACAGCTGCTAAAGCTAGGAATCTGCTGACAAATGGGGGTACACACTGTGATCCTATGGTGTCTAGTAAACCGAACGGGGAGCAGGTATAATTAGGTGTACAGCAATGCAACGGTAAGGCTACAGTAAAAGTGCTTAAAATATTCGCTTGATGTGCTTGCTGGCAGTGTAAGATGTAGAAAGGGTGGCTTAGGTAGGCACAGATCACAAAAAAAGTACTAGAGGAATAAAGAGACAGCGAGTTAAATGTATAACAAAAAATGTGTTACCCAGACTAATAGAGACAAATCGACAATCACTATTAAAGTATTCAGCACAAATCAGTTTTATAGTTGTGAATGTATAGATTGCCTTGTCGGACCCTACCCTATTAGAGATGCTCCATATCCATAAGTCTAACGCCTTGCACATTACCCGCTTGAAAGGCCTGAATCTAATATGTGACATCAACAAAACCTGCTGGAGAGACAGGTTTGTCTCCCAGAGGCTGCCCCATCTCTGGAATAGACTTCCCATACATGTCAAACAGAGTACCTCGCTGACCCTCTTCAAGCGCAACCTTGATGAGTGGATGGGAAACCACAAATTTGTCCCAGGGGTTCCACCTGTGTCCCTTGACAGGGGTGACAGGTGCTGACTGAGGATTCATTTTTAGGGATAAACTCTTGCCTAGGCTTCTAAGGGCCCCAGGTCCATTAACCTAGTAGCCTCCTATGATCCTATGAATATATTTTTAATTCTGTCCCTGCATTATGGTGAGAATGATACAAGTTTTCTATGGGGGGTAGGTGCCACAAGCTTAGCCAGTACTACTCAGTCAAAAGATAAAATGAGAATTAATTTCAGTATTGTTTGTAGAGTACAGTGAAATGCAACACCGTTGTAGGCACAGATGCCATCAGCTTGGCAAGTTCTACTATAAAGCAGGCACAACTCGGGTGCAGTATCAGTTGAGTGCAGCAGCTTAAGGAGCTAGCACTCATTGGCTATTATAGCATGGGATTATGCAGTCATGTGTATTTAACAGCATTCAGCAGGTGATGATCAATGTGATGCAGTACCAAGTAAATGATACAAAATAACCTAGGCAGTCAATCAGAAAAGACAGGACTACAATCCAGTAATGATTACAACACCAGAACAATGCACATTTCTCTTCTCTCACAAGTAAACTAGCAACTGTTCGAATAAATAAAAATACCCACTCGCCAGGTGCAATTTTTTAAGTACCATTATACAGTATGTTAAGCGCATGTTTAAATAAAGATAAAGATGGTCCAAGGAACGGTGTTCAGTGGCTAGGCACAAATAGTCACTGGGCAGTTAAAATGTAGTACCAAATAAAACTGCAGAAAATGACCAGGCAGCCAGATGGAACAAGTAGTGATGCAAACAAGTAACACTTACAGTGTTGGTACAATACACATTCCCTTTTCTCAGAAATAAAACAGAAAATACTAAAGTGAAAATCCCCCACTAGGTAGGCCCACAGTTTAAAACTGATCATACCATAGATTAAATACAGGTTGAAATAAAGACAAATCATGTCCCTTCCCTGGTAGTGCAGGGAATGGAGTTTTAGCCAAATGCACCAGATTTGGAGCCCATGTGCACCGTGTTCAGCAACACAACACAGGTAATGCTTTGTGGAAGTTTTGCAAACAAGCAAATTCTTCAGACTGAAGTGATTTCTACTTGCACTGTGCACTTATCATTTTGTGATATTTTCTGAACATCATCTCACCCCATTTCTAAGACATCTTAGAATGTTTTGTGACCCTCTCATTACAGCTGACAGGATTTCTCCACTGACCTTTCACAGTGGCCAGCAATAGGAAGTCCAGATTATAACAAGGCTCATCAATTAAGGTGTTAGTCTGCCAACTTTCTGAATGACCACAGCCCAGTATAGGACACCATATTTATCCATTTACATTTAAGCAGATGTGAAATGGCAAAAGTGGCATTGTGTTGTAGCGACTTGTGTTATAAAATGTCCATATGACTTCAAATTAGTTAGATGCCCCCTAATTACACAAGAGGAACACTGCTTGAAAGCTAATGATGGTCTTTGAAACCTTTCAATATCAGACCTCAAAAAAACTTACTTTAACTTTTGTTTTCGCCAAATCACAACTTCTGCAGATACTTGACTGTCAAAAGAAAACATTTAGAAATGTTTTACAATTAACATTGTATGTTTAGAATACTTATTGAAAACTCAGAAAATATGCGACATACGATGTATCACTAAAAGCCCCAGTTTTTTAAGTGGTACCAGGATTATTCTTGTTTTCTGCTTCAAGATGTTTTGAGTCACTTAGCAAAGGTTATTAAGGTACAAAAAGCAATGTGTATGGTGCTGTTGGCTTGTTTTATATTCTTACTGTCTATGTTTTAGTCTGAGCTAGGACTAATGGCCTCAGAGATGTGCAACATTAAAAACAATGCACAATGTCTGATCTGAAAGGGAGTAAGTTCATTGTGCCCAAATGAGACTGAAGATGCATCCTTCTCATTCAGCACATTTAAACCATTAATCCTTATGGACTAAGTATCTGACTATGTCATTCTCTTTGCATGTATTACGTTGCATATTTTATTGTCCATTGCTTTTTCCATGAACATAACAATCCCTGTATATCTTCTTCTCCTTCCCATCACAGAAGAGGGTTGGCTCCCTATGATTATTTCACCCATAGGCTATGCCAGGGTAAAGGGCATAAATGCACACTTGTGGTGCATGAAGACAATGTTACTATAATTTGAAATGCTTTTGAGCAGGGATGTGTGCCAACTTTTGTAGATCCTTCATCCACAGGGTTACTTTTTTGTTACTTAAAATCTAATCAAGGTTGAATTGATTTTTACTGACTGTATTAAACTGTGCTACTCTACTTAGGTCCCACTTCATGACTATGGTTTGATGGTGCTTACTTTAATTATTTTATTGTTTATTAATTATTTACACTTTGTTGACCAGGTTAGTCCTATTAAGCCAGTGGCTCCTTTTCGGAGGAGACTTGAGATGGTATTCATACTGACTAGGACAACTTGGCCAAAATATTGGGGAAGTTCCAAATCTTTTTTTGTCTGATCCACTAGGTGGCAGCAGAGGGCTGCTACTGAGTTCAGACACTTGCATCATAACAGGACAGCAGTCTGAGAGCTGAGAATGCTGCAGGGTGTGTAAACCTGATAAAGGATGGCAAATGTAATTGTGATGAATTTTGATGGAGAAGGATTCAAAATGCAAGTCTAAATTAACAGATTTAATCCAGGAGAAAAAGCCTAAGGACTTAGCTGAGGCTGATTAGAATACAATGGTAGAATGAATGTTACAGCAAAAGGAGTTTTGGAAATGCTGGTAAGAAACTGGAAGAGAAAGAAACAAATGTTGATATAAATCTGGTTGGATGTTCAGCTGGTAGAGAAGCCAGACACCTACAACAAGATGAAGTGAGATGAACTGATAAAAAACACTGAAAGGCGAATATTAGGTACTTAAGTATTATCGCAACCAGATTTCGTACCTCGCATAATTATAAATAGCAGGACTTTGTGAACCAACTGCAAGCGGATAACATTTTTATGAAATGCATTTATTAAAACCTAGAACGTTGAACCAGCTTAAAGTACATGCTTATTGCATCCATTACTTTTGAGTAAACCCTTTTTTCTTCCACTAGTTTCTTGTCTGTATTACTTGGGTATGCCAGGAGGCTGTCTTCTTGAAAGTCATGCTCCTTAACGTTTTTTCTTGTTCTTGCTCCACTTAAGGCCCATACTACTTCCCTACCAGTTGCTGTGATGGACAAATGCAAATATCTCTTTGATGTATTTCTCAAAGACGGACCATTCTCCATGGTTTCCAAACAGTGGCACAATCCCAACATGAACATCGTCCACCATGGGAAACCGTGTCTAAAGCTGATGTTAAACTACTGCTCAGATAAATTTCAAGGAGCAGACAAGGAGTCAAGGGTTGATGCTAATATCTGCAGAGTGAGCCGCTCACAACCTGGTTGTGAAAATACGCTGTAACTGAGTGTTTTCATCCCCAGTAAAATGGAGACAGCTTACTTATTTTTTCCTGAAGTATAGGCATATAAAAGTATTCTGCAGAGAAACTGTGTGTTGATTTCAGTCTTCTTAAATGTAAATAACCAAAAATGTTTAACAGCAGCAAAAACAGTAGGAATTATGCAAGGTACGAAATCTGGTTGCGATAATACGCAAGTACCAAATATTATTTTACAACTGGGATTTTGTTTAAAAGACACTACCAGCATTAATTCACTTAGGCAATGAAGACATCTGTGAAGTAACATTTGAATTGTATTTGTTTTCAGAATGCTTTATAAATGAACAAGAGAACAAAAACATGTTGTCACAGTAGAAAAACTTTCTGTTTCAGAATTTAAGCATGCCATTAAAAAGAAAATTAAGTGCATAGTTCAGCCCATCAGATAAAGAAAATGTGGGTTAATAACTTTTTTCTGTTTGTTGTAGAGTATGTGATGTTAAGAAAATGTATGCTGAAAGAAACGTTTGGACAGGAGGGTTGAAAGTAGTGTTAAGACTGAACGTCAGTAGTGTTAAGACTGAACGCCAGTGTGTCAATGAAGGAAAAAGTATGTATCAAACATAATGTTAAATGGGACAATGGGCATTGTCAGATACTTGGGACAATGGGCATCGTTAGATACTGAGGACAATGGGCATTGTTGGATACTTGAGACAATGGGCATTGTTGGATACTTGGGACAATGGGCATCATTAGATACTGAGGACAATGGGCATTGTTGGATACTTGGGACAATGGGCAGTGTTGGATACTTGGGACAATGAGCATTGTTAGACACTTGGGACAATGGGCATTGTTGGATACTTGGTGGGCATTGTTGGATACTTGGGACAATGGGCATTGCTGGATACTTGGGACAATGGGCATTGTTAGATACTTGGGACAATGGACATTGTTAGATACTTGGTGGGCATTGTTGGATACTTGGGACAATGGGCATTGCTGGATACTTGGGACAATGGGCATTGTTAGATACTTGGGACAATGGGCATTGTTAGATACTTGGGACAATGGGCATTGTTAGATACTTGGGACAATGGGCATTGTTAGATACTGGGGACAATGGGCATTGCTGGATACTGGGGACAATGGGCATTGTTGGATACTGGGGGCAATGGGCATTGTTGGATACTGGGGGCAATGGGCATTGTTGGATACTTGGGACAATGGGCATTGCTGGATACTTGGGACAATGGGCATTGCTCGATACTGGGGACAATGGGCATTGCTCGATACTTGGGACAATGGGCATTGCTCGATACTTGGGACAATGGGCATTGTTGGATACTGGGGACAATGGACATTGTTGGATACTGAGGACAACGGGCATTGTTGGATACTGGGGACAATGGGCATTGTTGGATACTGGGGACAATGGGCATTGTTGGATACTTGGGACAATGGGCATTGTTGGATACTTGGGACAATGGGCATTGTTGGATACTTGGGACAATGGGCATTGTTGGATACTGGGGACAAGCTAAACTTTTTTTTTTGTTGTTGTTGTTGTTGTTGTGGAGAAACAACATTTGGTGCAAGATTGTAATGTTGGGAGAAGAGGCATACTATCAAGAACTGTAAACCAGTATGTAGAAAATGTAATGACAGTGGACATTTCTGGTTTGACTGCCATTTGGTGGAACAAGGAAGGGGAAACAAAGAAAATAGTAGAGAAGAGGGACAATTAACTGAAAATGTTAGTAAAGCTATATGTGAAGAAGAAGGCATTGTGAAGAAATAAGCAAATAGGGGAATGTAGAAATACTAGAAATGATAAAGGCAATGAAGCTGGGGTAACGTATACAGAGAGGTCATAGATCCAACTTAAAAATATGTGTGCAGTATTAGAAAGTGATGAAGGAGAGAGGGAGAGTTGGAGACAGAGGAAGAACAAGAACAAAATTATGAAAAATACAATTTGTGGGAGGGTTATGAGAAAGAGAGAAAAATAAAAACTGGAAGTAAGAAAGACACAAAGGAAGGAATGGAAGGATATAGGAATATCAATATTAAATGTAACTAGTATACAAAAGGATATCAGGATTTTTCTAGTGACTAAGTGGTGTAAAAATGAAAAAGGGTGTCATATGTTTGTTGGATATAGGGTGTGTGAAGAAGGAAAAAGAGAGAGTTGAGACAGTATGGGAAGAAAGATTACACAGTCAGTGGGAAATGAGACATTTATAGAAGGGGATTCTGATATGAAATTAGGAAATAAAAATATTAGATTTGACAGTAGTAGTGCATGGGATGATAGTAATATGTGATATAAGAAGCAGGGAAAGATGTGTTAGACTAATAGTGATATGTGCGCACACAAATATATGTCTGAAAGGGAAAAGATGTTTGAAGAAATAAATATGTATATAGTGGTAAATGTGTCAATAATTATGGCGGAAGACTTTAGTAGTAATTGAAGGAAGGGAATAAGAACAATAACAAGATATTAAGGTGATGAAAGACTTTAAATGTAGAGGATTAAAATAGGAAAAATAGGGACAGGACATACAGGAGAAGGATGTTTAAAACTCAAATCGAATGTGATATATTCAGTAGATATTAGAGAAATGAAAGGAGGATGGACATTGCATTGTTTTCAGATCACAGAGCAGTATGAACTATAATAGGAGATGACAGAGATATGTAAAGGAAGGAAAAGCAATAAAAAGGTTAACCGGTGAGGTCATGACAGAATGACAGAGATATGTAAAGGAAGGAAACGCAATAAAAAGGTTAACCAGTGAGGTCATGACAGAGATATGTAAAGGAAGGAAACGCAATAAAAAGGTTAACCGATGAGGTCATGACAGAGATATGTAAAGGAAGGAAACGCAATAAAAAGGTTAACCGGTGAGGTCATGACAGAGATATGTAAAGGAAGGAAACGCAATAAAAAGGTTAACCGATGAGGTCATGACAGAGATATGTAAAGGAAGGAAACGCAATAAAAAGGTTAACCGCTGAGGTCTAGAAAAAGGATAACCAGCATGAAGAACATAGAAAATAATGGAACAAACCTGCATTCTGAAAGAGAATTTGGGATATACACTGAAAACTGTTAAATATGGATTACAGTAAACTGAAGAGTAAAATGTTTGCCATACATTAAACATGAGTGAATGAAATGTGTGAACATATAATAGGACAATAGAAAAAATAATGAAAGAAATTAAAAAGTTAATGGATTGGTGGGCAAGTTTTTATTAATCTCTTAAGAGAAATATGTGCATGTTAAATAATTATATATTTGGAAAACTAGCGTATTTTGGGAATGTTTCCAGCAAAGAAATACAAAGAACTGTTAGAGGTATTTTCAGTTTTAATTTGGGGTTAAGACTTAACCCAGTTAAAAGAAGGGTGATTTAATGCTTGAATTTAAAAAATGTACTATATTTGGCAGCTATGCACCTGTTTTGGGTAATAAAGAATATAAAAGAGATGACGACAACATTGAAAGGAGAATTGTTATATGTTAAATATAACGAATGGGAAAAGGGAAGGAGAAAAGAAAAATAGTAACCAAGGATAGACAAAAGAAACTGATATGAATATGAATTACGGAAGTTAAAATTTAATGACAGTGATGAAAATCGAAATGAAGAGCATAATATGGTCATAGAAAATGTTACCTGATGTATCCGTGGAAAGAATTAATGGAAGAGGTACAAAAAGCTGTAACAGAAGGAAATGGTTTGAGATGTTTTATGAGGCAGGGGACTTTCTTTGGAGAAATTTGCTAGATAAAGTACCAGTAAAAGGTTATATGAAATGTAATAAGGAAAAGCAGTGTAATGAACATTATGGGGGAAAACAATATTTTCTGGAATGTGAAAAGAATGAAATGTTTTGGAGAAAGTTATGGGTATAAGTGGGAAGGTTTCATAAATATAGACATGGATATGATATTGTATCAAAAGTACCAGAAAGAAAGGAAATGTGAAACGTATAAATAGGATAAAATATTGCATATATCAATATTGGTATTGTGGAAAAGAAGATGTGACAGATCATTGTACAATAAAAATAGAAAAGACAGAAATAAAAAAATATGGTTTTGGAAGAAAGGATTGGAGGAACAGAGTGAATGGTAAAAGGGTAATAGAAATTATAAGGGAATATTATTAACATGATGGCAATGTGATTCTGATAGTATTAAAAGTATAAACATTATTATTGTGAAACTGAAGCTATAAAAATTGTGAATATGAAAGTGTAAATAATGTACAGATGTATGTAGTATTAAGTATAAATAAAGCAGCCCTACTCTTTTTATAAGTGTCATGGGATCTTTTCTCTCCATCTTAGCTTCCACCAACTCAGGCAGACAGGGTCACAGTTTAATGTCATTCCAAGGTCTCACTCAGAAGTAAAGCATACCCTTTATGTTATACTACAGTATGAGTACTGGAAAAGGAATACAAGCACTTGTGTGTGGGGCCCACCATATTCTCATCTTCCAACACCAGTGACCAGTCTGCTACCTGTTGAGCCACTGACACTGAATTCAATAAATCAAGAAAAGGGGGGCAGAAGTTTTTAACTGTCTCTTACTGAACAAATTCTGTCATTGAATTAAGAATGCTAAAACATGAATAATTTCAAGATAAGTTTGGATACAGCATAGGGGTCGATAAAGTTTTCTACAGTATTATGGAGTCACTATTTTACAATGACCTTAGGGTCTTGTTTAAGAACTTACAAACTTGTGAGTTACATACACGCACACAGACACACACACACACACACACACACACACACACACACACACACACACACACACACACACACACAAGCTTTACATTTGAGGTAAAGTTGTTTTTAAACACCAAGATTTAGTACATCCAAGAGCTAGTTGGCTCAAAGCTGTTACTTTCTCATTTGCCACATCAGAGTTGACAGGTACAATGTATGACCAAAAAGGAGTCCCATGATGGCTGAAAACTGACAATCAAACCTGTTGTCTCATTTCAGTCTTCACTGTTATATGCTATGCTTAAGTTATGCTGTAAGGCTGTTGTAGACCCCACCAAAAGGCATAGCTCTCAAAGTTCAGTACTGTTGTCACAATGTGCTGTAATCAGGAAACCGAAAATAGTTTGGTTAAGAAAAAGTGCCAAAAGATGAATACTGGTACAAAAAAAGAAAGTGTCTGTGTCTATTATCAAAGAAGAAGTTAATATGGATTTCAAGAAGTGCTTGCATGACTGAATGTGAGGCACTAAAGCTATGCAACTAGTTTTTCAAGCAATGGGCATGATCTTGGATGCAGCAGAAACCAGGAACGGGCTCATGGCAGCCATGTGGGAAAAAAAACGGTACAGCAGCCCTTTGCAGTATTCCAGAATATTCTATTTCTTTCTTTTTTTCTGTTTTATTTTCTAACTTTGAGTAAGGTTGTGAACCGACTATGCTGATAAATGACTACTATTCAACAACCCTGAGGGTGCAAGCAAATGAGTAATGAAAGTAAATGCTGGTTGTGCAGTTAGGAAGGAAAGCAGAAAGACATGTTCTAGTGAAAGCAACTACACCATAAAGGCAGTTAACAGGAAAATAGGCTCCTTATATAGAACCAAATCTTTCCTAACTCTAACAGTTAGAATTAAGATTGCTCACACCACTTAATTTCAACTCTTTTGTACACCTCACCCATATTCACTAACCTAAAGAAAAATAATCTCATCAAACTAGCTAATTCCTACAACAGCAAAGCTAGATTTGCCACAGGCAATCCCTTCCGAACTCACCACTGTCTTAATCTGCAGAACCTAGGCTGGCTTGAACTACAAAACAACCTAATATTCTCCCAATTCACCATTGCCCACAAAATATTCTACCAACCTAACAGCACTCCCCATACTCTCCAACCTCATAATCCCCTACAAAAATCTAAATTCACTATGCTCGTCTAACAAACTTCTAGCCAGCATAAGTAAAACCAACAACCTAGCTGGAGCTTCCTTGTTTTCTAATACAGTGGGTAAAATCTGGAGCCTATTACCTAATAAACTAACACTACTCTCTTCCTTAGCTCTCTTTAAACAAAACCTCAAAAGACACCTAATAACACATTGGTTATGCCCTTGCAATAACCCTGACTAATCCTCTGCTTTTTCCACCCATATCTCTCTCACCACACTTACTTTTACTTTTACCCCCCGGAAGCAGGCCTGATACTAGTAAACACAACTTAACTTACGTTCTACACCTTACCTTGATGAAGTACTACAATTCTCTTTTATCTCACTGTATAATAACTTCTCTTTACTGTATCTAAATTCTATAATGTAAACGACTTGACTTGTATGTGTTGTAATTTTTTGTAAATCTTCATTATTTACGTAACAATTGTGATCTATTTGCTCTCATAATTTGTAATGTTTATTTTCATGATTTTTAACATTGTAAATGTTACCTTTTAAGCTTTTCTCCCCGGGCCTCTACTGAAAATGGAAATAAATCCAGTTAGACTAGCCCGGTCAACAAATATAAAATAAAAAAAATAAATAAATAAATAATAAAGATAAATTGTAAGAGAAGTCTGGCATCCCTAATAGTAAATGTTGTTTGTGTTGCAAGTATTAGTACTTCCTTTAGAGTAATATTGTGTTTTTTTTTTTATTAGATATTTTTTCTAAGAAAGTGTGTGATGAAAGAAACATTTGGCCATCTGTAATCTTTTATTTTATTAATGTATTTATTTATTGTGTTTGTTTACCAGGAAAGTTTGACTAGGTATAAAACCCTTTTTCAGTGGATGCCCTGGAAGGATAGTTCCAGAGCAAACAAAGGATATAAGCAAATGTACAGTGCAATACATAAAATTACAGTACAAAAGCATTGCTAAGAATAAAATAATCATGTGAACTTCTTGCATTGTGAGTGAGATGAGGATATGACAATCAGGTTCATGATGCATGATAATTCAGCTGTTGCTCAGAATATTAATTCTTGCAAGCCAGTAAGGCAGATATCATGTCATTAGGTATACTGATATGAGATGAGTTCAATTGTTGTGACACACAGTTTGAACAGCCTTGGAATCATGATTTTTCCACGAGGCATACTCCTTTAGATATGGTGACATGGAGAACACTGCAGTGTTTAAATTAGTGATATCCATTGTGTTCATATAATTTCCCTTATATGTCATAAAATATGTTTTTGAATACATATTAATGGCAATAGTCATGTTCTTATGAAATGTTCAAAACAGTTGTTTTCTACGTTTATTGCTTTGTGAACAAAACTTAAAAAAAAAGTTACATGAAAAGCTTTACATACAAAACATTGCATTGCTAAGAGTTTTATATATATATATATATATATATATATATATATATATATATATATATATATGTGTGTGTGTGTGTAGATAAGTTCCCAGGCTAAATAGTGCTTTGCATTGGTAGAGTGTGAAATAAAGCTGTATAGGAAAATGCTTTTCTAAGACTTACAACTTGAGAGAGACAGTAGGAATTTCTCTTTATTAAATGTATGCTCCAGGGCTAGCATACCTAAAATATCAGCTTATAAATGATGAGCTTCAATGTAAAAATCTCAGCTCTGGAAAATGACTCTTACAGTGGTCATTCTACTGGGTATCTGTAGCATAGATTTGCCTCTCTGTCTGGACGTCTACACCTGTTTTTAATCTCAGTGGACATGAAATGGTTGAAGAGTTATGTGGGTACCATGCTCCACTTGATATAAAAGCCACTTCATATTGGCAGTGAAGTTTCAGGGAATAAAAACCTGTTAAAATTGTCCATTGTTCAATCAGTGATCTGCATGTACTCCCGCACAATGTTAACTGGATGTTTTACTCGGAGTGCATTCACTAGAATAAAAATGATGTAACTTTGTGTCCTGTACTGGAAAATGTGACCAACAAGTAGCTTGAACATTCCTCATAAAAATCAAATTACATCTTTGAGATGTATCCTTTCCAATCTATCTTGGTCTTTTAAAATTAGTGGCTCTCCACTTAGATAGTTAAATCTTAAGTTAACCCCGCTTTCATATCTAACTGCTTATTGCACACTGCATCTCTTAGGAAATTAACCAACTTTTTCCATCCTACATTTAAAATCTGCAGCAGCTAAGCAAAGACCACCAATTATTAGCCCGCATTCTAGTTATTAGTAGTCATCTTGGGATTAGTGCTTCTGCTTTGCTCCTGGTGAGATTAGAAGCATATGGACATTATTTCCTGGAGACTGATGATCACTAGAAACGTCGGGCAGCATGATGCCAGGGCAATTCTATGGGCTAGGCTTGTAAACGCTCCAGGCCCATTAGCCTAGTACACATCTATGAACCTAGGAACGCCTACAAAGTGCTTCATAGGCAACAGTTTGGAATTTCTGCTTACATTTTGCTCCTGGGGAGAGGAGGAGTAGAGTGCATTAATTTCCTGTTCCTGATTTGGCAGTGAGTGCCTGTGATGGACCTCAATGATTGTTTTGGTTGCTTTTCAAGGCTTCGACCAGAAAAAGGTTACAACAAGCCTAAAGACCCCTTGTAGCGTCTGGGACAAGACTGCTGATCAGCAAAGAGCCTGTGGCCCTCTTCTCATCTTGGGACGGGTGCTACTGCTTCTGATGAAAGAAGAATCAAAGTAGCGTCGTACCCCAGCAGTGCAAAGCTGTGGTGAGACCACCACTAATAATAGCCTGGCAGTAGCCATTCAGGCAAATCCCCTCTTTTCATCATTTTTGATTAAGCTAATTCTTTATTTTCAGTAAGTACTGCTTGATTTTCTGATGTCTAACCTAACCTCTGAATTTTTCCCTAAATACTTCATCTAGAAATCATCAAGGTCTATTTATTAGTTTCCCCTCAGGTGTTTGATAGTGCCCTGTGTAGACACAGACACCTTGAGTTGACATTTCTCCTGTAAAATCACTCTTGAAATTTCACCAATACCTAGTTGCACACAGGGGAACTAGTTTCCAATGAAAAGCACTGTCCCCATAGTTGCAAACCAGATACTCCTGACATTACTTTATATTTTCACTGCAGTCATGGATATGAACTTTCCTACTATCTTGTTTACCAGATTAGTAGATATAGACATCCTGAGGCAATGTAGAAATTGCTTCATGTTTACTGACAACCAGTTAATTCTCAAACTGATACAGTATGTGAGAGATGTATTTACACAATCTCACTGGAGGTAAAGTTCTCACTAAAAAGTACTCCTAATATCAATAAGTTTGTCAGTAATACATGTGCTGCACCCATCACACACAAGTCAAAGCAGACACATAGACCCACATATGTTGAAGCACTTAAATGGTAACTTTCGTAAACCTCAAAGACCTCCAAGATGAAGTACACATAAATACCCTCAACAGCCCTAAAGCCACCCTTACAAAACAGCACCCACATCAACACATACAGCCACATTTCATGTTGACCTCTGCTTCTAAGCCTATAAGGCAAGCCACCACACAATCCAACATTCTGGTCATTGAGATGCCATTGTGAGAGACACTGATGTCCCTCTAATCAGGCTGACTAAGGAGAAAGTCACATTCAGTTGATTATCATGGGCCAGGATCTACTAGATTACGCACATATTCAGGTCATTGGACCACATGTACCAGTATGACTCGGTCAATGTCCATGTGAGTGTAAATTACTTGAGACATACCACCCTAGCCCATGTGAAGATAGACATCATGGAGCTCTTGGAATATGTGTCCCAGGCTGGTATGAGCTTAGCACTGAGTAGCATTTTACCTTCTCCAAGAATGATACCACAATATGAAAAGAATATGACTGGCTTTAATAATGTGTGTTCGTTTTCCTTGGCTATTAAAGTGTTTCGAGTTTTGGGACCGGTTGGACCATTGTGCTTTTTTAACTTGTTATTGGCTTTAATAATTGGCTTAGTTTCTGTTGTCATTCTAAGGGGTACAAAATTTATGAGCATGGAAGGAGATGGTCAATAGACCACGCTGCTTTATCAGGGACAGTCTGCACCTCTCCCTTGTAGGCTTTTAAATATTAGCTAAAACACTGTCCTCCCCCATAATGCCTTTTTCAGGCAATGACAAACTGAAAGTACTTCCAACATAGCAAATCAAAAACAAGAAAAACTGAAGGTGTTACTGCTCAGTGCTATGAGTCTAAACAAAAAACTCCTCTGTCTAACAAGGTCTCCTCACCCTAGAGAATGCTGATGTCTGTGTGGTCACTGAGACATGCTGTAAAGTCACAGAGAGTTCACCAGCAGTGCAAGGCTATCATGCCTTCCACAAACTTATACCAGCTACTACATAGGCAGGGACTAAAGGTGGAGGTGTCTCAATTTACATCAAAAACAAATATACCTCAAGGCTGGTCAGACTTGACAATGCACTTGAGCTTCTCCACATTAATATCACCATAGGCAAAATCCCATACCACTACCTTGCAAGCTATAGGGCCTGCTCTATGACACAGGAAACCCATAACATGTATTTAAATTTATTGGAAACACTCACCATCAAACCCAATACCATATTCATGGGTGACTTTAATTACCCCATTATTAACTGGAAATTATATATGATGCCAAAATACAGGCACAGAAATTTCTGAATTTTGTAAACACAAACTCCCTTGAGCAGATTATCAATACACTGACCAGGGGTGCAAACATACTGGATCCTATCATCACTAATATGGGAGAGTGCTGCACACTTCCTAGTGTAACGTCTTCTCTGGTAAGGTCAGACCACAGAATGGTCTCCTTTGAAGTAAAAAATAAAACCTGGAACCCAAGAATAACCCTGGGGAATATTCAGGAACTACTCTTAAGGCTAATTTCCTATTATTAAGTGATAACTTGGCAAACATTCAAACCCTATAAACCCTGAGAATACTGCTGCCTATGCATAACTGTTCACAAAACCCTGTACAAACATGGTAATTGCTGCATAGAGGCAACTCTACTCACCAGAAATAAGTACAAAACTAACTCAAAAAACAAGCCGCCCTGGTAGAATCACAACATCAATAGGTTGTATAACAGAAGGAAGAAAATCATGGCAAACATTAGGAGGTGTAGCACCCAGCAGGATAAAAACATGCTTACCAAACTAAACAAACAACTCAAGAGGACAAATAATGTCTACTAAAGCCGATTTTCCGGTAACTTTGGCCTCCCAGGCCAAGGACAACCACAAGGCATTCTGTAGCTATGTCTGCAACCTCAAAAGTAATGCACAATTGTATGCAGAGTTCATTGTTAATGGTGCCAACTATACTGAGCCCAAATCTATAGCAAACCTACTGGCCGGCAAATTCAGCTCCAACTTTACCCCGCTCTTCCCCTTAACCTCCCCTCAGGAAATACCATTAAATATAACTCTCCCGACTGTCATTAGGGAACAGGTCCTTAATGCTCTCTCTAAGTCTAAGAATAATGCATCAGTAGACCCAGAAATATCCCAGTATACCTTCTAAATAGCATAAAACATAGCCTAGCAGCCCTCCTGGAATTGCTATTTAACTGAAGTCTCAAAACAGGCTTTGTGCCTCATGAATGGAGAACAGCAGTCATCCTTCTGCATAGAGATGTGCTACCTAAAGACCCTGGAAAGTGCAGGATTACACATGTCTCACTAGTCTCGTATGCAAAACAATGGAAATAATTATCTTGAAAAATGACATAGATAGAAACCTCCAGACACTAGACCCAACACAATTTGCGTTTGTCAAGGGCAGGTCATACTTACTCAACATTGTGAACTTCTTTGAGAAGGCCACCAAAGCAATGGATGAGGGCAAAATTGTTCACACTGCCTACTTTGACCTAGCTAAGGCATTTGATACAATACCAAGCTGGCTGACAGACAGAACACAGAAAGTTAGACTTGGGGGGGCCACCTCTAACAGGACACAGAAAGTTAGACTTGGGGAGGCCACCTCTACAAAGAGTCACGTTACAAGCAAAGGAGCAGGAACCACTCCTTTTTGGCATTTATTTATCTGAAATCAAAGCCAATATTGATGGCCTCTGGCTGACTAAATTTGCAGATGATTGCAAATTAGTAGCAGTCATAGACTCTCCCACTGACACAAATGTTTTACAGGAAGGGCTGATACAAATGAATAACTGGTGTCAGGGCCATGGACAAAAACTTAATGCCAAGAAATGCATAACAGTATCCTTTAGGAAGTCATCCACCCCAGTAACTACAGCATTGACAACCACCCCACTAAGAGCTGACCCAGTGGTCATGGACTCGGGAACACACATAGAGTAATCTAGCCTTTGACCATCAAGTGTTTACAGTAGTGAGGAAATCATTCTGTGTTGTGCAACTTATAAACAAAGGTATGGCATCTAGGTCCAAGGAGGTCATTGTTCCACTGTATTCGGCGTATATCAGACCTATCATTGAGTACAATGCCCCCTTTGGTATGTTCCTAACCAGGCACATCCAACAACTGGAACATCCAAAGCATTTCCTTACTAAAAGAATACAGGCAGCACTTATATCCTTTGCAGACTACCTGAAGGTCCTATCCCTGTATTCTGTCTCCTACAGACTGTTGAGAGAATATCTATGCCTGGCATGCAAGGGATTTTCAGACCCCACCCTGATGGACCTCCTATGTATTCACAAAACAAACAGCACCAGAATTACCCATTCTAAAGACCTGAGGTTTGGCTGTGCTATAAATAGGACCTACTGCACAGACCAGTATGTATCCCAGAGACTACCTCTTCTCTGGAACAGATTCACCATCAATGTCAAACAGACTTCCTCCCTTACCCAATTCAAGTGTAACTTGGAAACTGGATGAGGAACAGGACATTCATCCCTGGTTTGGCACCTATGTCTCTAATGGACACAGGCGGCCTGTAAATGGTTCATCTCCCAGACTCCTGCTTGTGAATGTTTCATCTCCCAAGCCCCTGCTTAGATTTGGGATGTATGGCTAGGCTTAAAAAGGCCTTTGTGGTTGTTAGCTTAGAACTCCCCTTTGAGCCTAGGAACCTATAATCTACTAGATAGTCACATGATCACTGCTGCAGTAGCCTTAGCTATATGGGTTATATCCTGCCATGGCTATAATAGCCAGTCAGCTTCCAAAGCTTCAGGGAACCTTCCATGTGCCCAAACTGTCTGGTAGCTCGAGCTGAGCTGACTAAAAGACAAGTTTGGGTGTTAAGCCCTTCAGAACTTCCTTGCCAACAGAGAGAGGGAAGCTAAGCCCTGAAAGCACAATTCTAGGAATGACAAAAAATAACCCCCTCTCTGGCATAAACAGCACACCAAAAAACAAGGGGGATGGAGGGAGGGAGTAGCTACTGCAGCAGTGATCATTTGAACATCTACTGTTATGATAAGTTTACTTACACAACAGCACTCTTACACAACGTTATTATGTTTTTCACATTGATCACTGCTGCAGTAGCCTTAGCTTTATGGGTAGAGTCTCCTAAGCTACTATATTTGTGAGGTGGAAGGAGATCAGTCCAGGAGCCCCTGGAGAATGCTCCTTGCAAAGCCTGATGTAGACCTAAAGAAGAGATCAAGCTTATAGTGCTTTGTAAACGTATGTACAGAGGACCAAGTAGCAGAATCTGGAATACTTCTGGAATCCAAACTTTACCAAAAAGCCACAGATGAAGCCAAGAATAGTCATTGTGGTGAGTATAACAAAATTTAATATTCTTAGACAACCATTTGGAAATAGTCTGGTTTGACACAGGTTGTCCCTTCTTCTTACCTTCATAAGAAATTAAGAACTGATCCAAACATCTGAAACATTTAGTTCTGTCAAGATAGTACCCGAGTTGTCTGTGGACATCCAGGGTATACAGTACCCTTACTCCCTCATTTATGTGTGCAAGAAAGAAAACAGGAGCTGGATAGTTTGCCTTAAAGTAAACTCTGATGCCACTTTAGGCATAAAAGAAGGATTAGTTCTCAAAGAATTCCTGTTCCTGTGGAAAATGCGATAGGGTTGACTCACCATAAGAGCCTGCAAGTAAGATGCTCTTCCTGAAATATCCTTGGATAAAACCCCTTTTCCATCTGGGAAGAGAAAACTAGTTCTATCACTCCCTGGGCAGCATGTTTTGAAATACAGGTGGAAACAAGAGTCTGGTCTGGAGGATGAAGAATTATCACTGGAAAGGAGGAATTTCACCCTACTGGCATCTGTAACCTTGATAAATGATCTTCAGTACACATTTGTTTGAAACTGGCTGTTGCCAAAGAGGTGGCGATTCAGACTTTCCAGAATATAATAGGGCCTGCCGGGGTGAGATGGGGGAGTAAAGTCCCTTAAATAGTCATTGTGACTTACTGGACTGTCCTTGGTCTGGGGAGTCTCCAGAATTCTTATTGGAACTCCCTTACCATTTCATCTTAAATGTCTGCCTACATGTATTTTGTTAAGACTGTTTATTTTGTTTCTTACCAAAATTAGAAGAAGAGTTAGAGAATCCATTGGAAAACTTGGAAAAGGGGGGGGGGGTGAAAAATGTTACAGATTCCCTGTATCAGCTTACCTCTTTCATCATACTTTTTTGACCACCTCTGCAGCAGCGGCCAAAAACGAAATCTGTATACAAAGGAGGATAATCTTGGAGGTTCTGAGAGCACATCTGTACAAACAAACTCAAAAGAGTACCAGTGATCATAGTCTTGGAAGAAGTATCATCAGAGTTGTATGCACACAGTATACAATGAATGGTAACTTGAACAGTAGAATAAATTAAAATTATTTAAAGCAGATTTTTCCTCACAAGAAGAAATTATAGATAAAACATTCCTCATACTTTCACCATTAGTCAGAGCAAACCTGAACATGTGCGCCTGAAAATTCAAAATTCTGAATATCCAAACATTTTCCCCATACTTATCAATAACCTTCCCATCCTTATCAGAAAAAGTAGAATTGGAATTAACTTAATGTTTAGCAGCAGAGGGACTAACTAAAGCTGTAACTGCTGGATCAGGTTTAGGAATGGTGTATAAAAACATCAAAGAACTAGGAACTTTTTATACCCCGTCTGCCTTTTTAGGTGCAGCTGGAAAATTGCAGGAAGTAGGAGACACATCCTCCAAAGCAGTCAGGACAGGAGGAATGGGTGCAGGATCTGGAAGTTCCTTCAGTAATAATTCAGTATTTTTTGAGGGACTTAGAAACCCTCTGTGTGCTCCCACTGAAAACATTGGTACACTCTAGAAATAGTCTCATAAACAGAGTTCTCCTCTGAGTTTGAATCAGAAATCTAAGGAGAAAACTATGTATATGTCCCTTCATCCTCCTGTCCAGTTTCAGAATCTTGAATCTTTTCAGGAAAGGAGATATCTTTCTTTTACCAGAAACTAATGTATAAGAAGGAATAAAAAGCCTGAATTAAACTCTGAGCCAGACCTACTCTTGTCTAAAGAAATGTGAGGAGAAGTAGATACATGCTTAGTTTTCTGTTTCTTTTTGACAGAAAAAAAATGGACCATCAGTGTTATTAATGGTAACACATCTTCCCCAGAGGTGGGAAGCTATATTCTGACAAAACTGAAAAGGTGTCCCTGTTCTCACTCCCGGGGCTGACAAGAGTTGCTGTTCCTTGCCCACTGAGGAGACCCCAGTTTCCACAGAAGGTGTGGCTAACCCCTGGTCCAGAGGGATCTAGGGTAAAAGATGAGTGGCCTGCGGTACAAATAATGGCCACAGCAGAGTCACCCACCTGTGACTGAGACAAATTGCTAGCCTGCTGTGATGCCAAAGGCTGTTTGCTTAACTTTTACTTTTTTTTTGACTAGAAGATGGACCAACTGTGAGACCAACAAATTGTTCCATGGTCAAGCTGAAAATGGTTCCTCTTTCCTGGGAAAACAAACAGGAAATGCCAGTAAAAAATAAAACACTTTGGCAGTCCCACAAAGTAAAATAAACACATTGTTTTCACAGTAAAAATGGTTTTCAGTTACTTTAAACAGCTTTTAAACTGACAGAAAAAAAAGAGCACTTCTGTTTAAAAGTACAGTTTCATGACAGTCTATTAAAATACAAACTCCTAGCTCTAAAATAACTTTTCTGATGAGGAAAGTATTAATAGTAAAAAAATGATTGAATGGAAGTTCTCTCTCCAAAGGGAATGTGTCTGCACAGCAAAGGAACAGTACAAGTGGACTGCTGATCCTCAAAAGCATCAGAAGAGCATAATTTTCAATGTCAGTAAAGCGCTGAAGAGCTTGGCACCCAAACTTGTCTTTTAGTAAGCTCAGCTCAAGTTACCAGACAGTTTGAGTATATTGAAGGTGCCCTAAAACTTTAGAAGCTGGCCAGCTTTTGTATCCTTGGCAAGATATAACCCACAATGCTAAGACTGCTGTACCAGTGATCAATATGATGAACATTGACAGTTACATTTATCTGATGTACAGAACCCATATATGCAGTTTTTGTCTCAATGCATAAGTGCTGTTGAGGACTCTGTAGCATTCTCAGTGATCATCCACGTTATGTGGACTAATCTTAATATACACAAATGGATTTGTTAGAATTTGTAAATTGGATGGAATATTATATGTAACAAACACATACATTTTTTTTCTTTTACTTAACATGTTAAGTGAAAAAACACTAGGAACAAATGTTTTTCTTTAAAAGAAAACTGTAAGCATTGTTTTGTTGTGTAACTTCCACAAAGCCATTTTATACTTCCACAGAGCCATTTCATTGATTTATTTTTTTATTTTATATTTCTTATACTGGGAATGTGCAACAGGGCCAGGAGCCCATTTTTAGTGTAGGCCCGGGGAGAAAAGTTCCAAATATAAATATATTTTTTAATTTATTCATCTGTTACCGTAGTTCCAGGAGAGAGCCCATGCACATATAGAGCAAACATGAAAAGTCATGCTTTGTAAGTGAAAATGGAAGGAGTTAATCCAAGGACTACATGATGACTTCATAACAAAACCTGACATTGTAGCCATCTCTGAAACTTGGCTCAAACCCCACATCTCTGACTCTGAAATCCTACCCTCTAGATTTCACACTCTTAGATGTGACCGCCCAAAGTAAAAAGGCGGAGGTGTTGCATTAATATATTCCAATCTACTTACCATAATTCCCTTACCAAACCCCATTCCTAAATTCGCCAGTGCAGAACTAACAGTCAGTCTATTAAAAATTAATAATCACAAAAGCTTGTGTGCCTCATTGCCCTTTATATCCCACTCGGAAATAAGGTCTCAACCCTTGAAGACATACTCCAATGGGCCTCACCCGAAATTAATCTTGAAACTCACATACTAGGCGATGTAAACATCGACTGGAATAAAATGAGCAGTCCCATTCCCTCCTTGTCCATTAGCCTCTTTAACTTTACTCAAGTAACCCACTCCATCACCAGACCCAATAAAGCAAATTCCCCAGGATCCACTCCCTGACTCTATTAGTGATCACCTCCCAGCTTTCATTTACTGTAAAACCACCTCCCATCCACACCGACATCAATACATTCAGACCCGCAACCTTAGTAAATTTGACCCCAAAACATTCTCTAACTATTTCATACAAATGAACTGGAACATTCTAAACACCCTTCCACTTGATAAAGCCATAGACCACTTTAATTCTACTTTCCTAAATTCCTATGCTCTAAATTACCTAGCTACACCAAGGAAAAAAAGAATAAAAACTATAACTGCCCCTTGGCTCCCTAGCTCCACCAAGGAAAAACAGAATAAAAACTATAACTGCCCCTTGACTGACCAAAGAAACAAAACAAATTATACAACAAAGAGACAAATCCTGGAATCTTTACCGAAAGAATAAGCTTCCTAAAACCCTTCTGCAATATACACAACTCTGTAACTTTGCAAAAAAAGAAATCTTCAAAGACAAAAAATCCTACTACACTAAGCACGAAGTTCCAGTCCAACCATCCCCAAACCCTAGGATTTTTTGGAACTCCATGAAATCACTCCTCAACCCAGGTTCCAAAAATAACCCCTGTCTGGACCCAAGTAAATCTGACCTAGAATTAGCTCACTATTCAACTCTTTCTTTATAGAGTCAATATCCGATCTAACGAAAACTTTTCCCAACAATGACCCATCTCTCCTACATTCCACCACATCTAAGTCCCCAGATAATTTCTCCCCTATGTTTGAGCTTAAACCTGTCTCCACTAACTACATAAAAAGACTTCTATCCAAACTTAAACCCTGCTCCAATGCACCTGACAACATCCCCTCTTCCTTTCTCAAGTCTGCTGCCGATGGTACAGCTCTCCCAATTAGTATCCTAATTAATAGATCTATAAAGGAATCCTATGTCCCTAAACTCTGGCATTCTGCCTTTATTCTACCTCTCCACAAGGGAGGCAAAAACACTAGCCCTATAGCTCTTCTCTCTCCAATCTCCAAAATCCTAGAAAAATGCATCCACCTCCATCTTATGCCTTTTCTGACTAAAAACCAACTTCTTACCCCTACCCAACATGGCTTCCAACCAGGACATAGCACCATATCAGCTCTACTCTCATTCTTAAAAACTGTCAATCAAGCCTGGGATTCTGTGAACTTAGCATCCACAGTGCTCCTAGATCTCTTTAAAGCATTCAGTACTGTTTCCCATGCCCATGTACTACAAACAACTCCACACGTCTTTCTTCAACAAAAAGAATAACATATTTTATCTCTGCTTGGTTTCAGTGATGTCTTCCAAACTTCTCCTTTCAGGGATACATTCTGACTTTCTTGTTACTCCTTGAAGACTCTTCTGAGCTTCCTCTCTGAACTCACAGATGTGAAGTCTAACCTTAACAGGTGGTCCAGATATAGCTACTACATGCAGTTAATTCCCATTAATGACCATGGAAATAATTGTCTGTCTGCTTCAGCCTCTCTTAACACACCCTGTTCTAGGTGTTCCAAGTTCAATAACAATGTATTTACCTGGATCAGCTGTCATCATGTTGCACTGGTTCCTGATAGGCCTGATGGCCTAAGACAGACATCTGATTTGAGTGATTGCTGTCGGATGCTGAGAATCTTAAATTAAAAGGCTGAAGGATCAAAGTCTAATGTGGCAGTTTTGGGCTGCAGTCTTGGTAGTCAATCCAGCTTCATGCAAAGGATATAAAATGGCTTGGATTTTATGGAGCTGGTTTTCCATTCCTCAGAATTTAGTACCACAACATCCATGAAGGCTACTGCTTAGCGGTATGAAGTCTGTGAAGTTTGTTCATCAGCTTTTGGAATTTTGCAGGTGCTCTTTGGAGAAAAATAAAAAAACAGGACTTTAGAGACAAAGTCTGGTGTGGAAAATACAAATTTTCCTTAGGTTCTGGATTATATAGAATTTGTCAGTAACCTTTGGTTATGTCACAGCTGGCAGAAACCTTAAGTCTTGCCCAGTTTTTGAATCAGTTCATCCACTAAGGGCATTGTACATGAATCACGTTTTGATATATTATTTTATTTCAGGAAATCATTATAATAGCTTAGTGGTCCAAACAGCTTGAGGAAGAATACAACGAGACCGCTCACTTTGGAATTCTTGTATATGTGTAAGTTTAAACATTTCTTATATATCTTTTCCCTAAATGCTTGCTGTTGGGATTCCAAGTTTCAAGTTAACTAACTTTCTCACTGGGCATGGTTTCTAAGTTGTGCTAGAATAAACCAGTTATATTTATCAACTCTGCAAATACATCTTTATTCGTAAGTACACATTTATTTCATTCGTATGTCTTTCCTATTCTGTAACATACATCTTCATTTTTTTTTAAATTTTTATATATACAGTTTTATTTATTATTATTATAAGTATTGCGGTGGTGGTGCTGTGGTAGCATTGTCGCCTCACAGTAAGACGCTGTCCGGTTCGATTCTCAGCTAGAGTGTCTTCTGCATGGGCGTACCTTCATTGAAAGTTGTGCATCAGGGCTGGCAACTCGGCACATAAAAATCTACTGCCAATCATTAGCGGACCGGAGTTCCGCTGTGGCGACCCCTAACTGGGAAAAGCCGAAAAGACACAACATTTATTATAAGTATTATTTGGATAGTATTTATATTGGATAACTTATTGAAATTTTGGTCAAGGGGTATACATCTTTCATAGTGACATAACTTTGTGTGCGTATATATAGTCATATTTACATTACAATATGCAAAAACCCTTGTTGTTGTCTTTCGGCTTTTCCTGGTTAGGGGTCACCACAGCGGAACTCCGGTCTGCAAATGATTGGCAGTAGATTTTGACAAATGCTGAGGTGCCAGCTCGATGTTCAACCTTCGACGACGGCACGCCCTTTTACACATGTCTTTCAAACACCCACCCAACCATGAGGAGGACATGCAGACTCCACACAGAAGGCACTCCCTGCACTCCAGCCAAGAATCGAACAGGAGAACCTCTTGCTGTGAGGCAACAAGGCTACTGCTGCACCACCGCGGCTTTAAATCACTTTAGTGTCTCTATATTAGAATATTATTTTTTATAAATTGATGGAATTTGATATTTGCTACTTGTATTTAATTTTGTATTTGATTTGATCATGTTACTGGTTATTTGAATGTTATTGGATGTGGGAGGTATTTAAGGAACTGATTTCTCTGATAATTCCAGCTCTGAAGAAGTTCCAATTAGTTGGATCAAAGCACTTAGCAGGAGCATGTTAAATTATTCTTGGCCTTTGGTTGTTTCTTTTTGCTACACATTTTTTGGAATTTTTTTTATTCTTTCCTATTCTGATTTCAAGGCAGGATCTGGAACCCTTAACTTCCTCTGCAAGCAAACATACTAGAGAAACGTCAATTTCTCCGCAAGGTTTCTGAACATTTATGTGATATAATTATTCTGGTTTCCTTTTCCTAGTTGTCTCACCTAATATTTACTCCATTTATTTCATCCTACAAATCTAAAAATTCCTTGCCACTTGACAGTAAACTTATTTTCTCAGAGACTAGCATTTCAGTTATATATTCCCTGGTCTGTCTCCTGTGATATTTCCATATGTTCTGTAATTTCAGGATTTATGGTTCCTAGTCTGCACTGCAGGTCTTTAAAATGCACTAATGCACTTTTAAAAACGGTGCTTTCCTCTTCCTCAGTTTCTTTTGTTACATCTAGCAAGCTTCAAAAATGTCTGCTACGCAGTAGTTAAGATGGTAGGAATCCACTAGAGTCTTCAGGTATTTGTCTCCCTTTCTGACAAAAAAGGTACAATATGGAATCAATTTGTACCAGTTTCTCCTGTGCATCTTTAAGAACTGTAATAAAATATACTTTAAATTTTAATAAAACACTCAACTTGCCCATGTGTTTGAGGGTTGGCTAATTGTAAAACTCCTGGAAGCTGAGCTCCTGGGCACAAACTAAAGTCAAATAAAAGAAATGTTTTGACTCATGTTCACAGCCAGTAAAGAAGAAAGTATATTTATTCTACTGCACATAAAATTGGCTAGCTATTTAAATCTGTGTTGAATGGTTCCTGTCATTGTTTTTGTGTTTTACCGTGATTTCTCTAAATCTGAAGTTACAGCTCTTAACTGAAGTAATTTTACTGTTTGCACTGCTTTGCAAGTGGTTTTCCGTTCTGTACTTCACTATTTAAATTAGTTTTTACAGAGTTCTGTCATTTTTTCTGCATTTTACTGTGTTTTCTTTGACTTTGAAGTCATAGCTATTAATTGAAGTGATTTTAGCTTTTGCACTGATTTTCAAATGGTTCTGTGCTGCTAAGCAGATTATTTAATGTTGCATTTAATTGTAGTGTTTTAGTCACTTTTCAAACTTGTAATAAGCAGAGAGTTTTGACCAGCTATATGAGTCATCTATAGCTTGTAGTGGTTATTCTTAGAGGCAGTATGGTAATTAATCCAGTTATGTGGAAGATAAACTCTTTTGGTTAGAGCTTTAGCTGATATTCATTGTCTGTTTCAACTTCCTTGTTTATTTCATATTGCACAAGAGAATAGCCATTGTTGTCTTATTCTACGACTCATGGAAGTTGACCTCATATGCACAAGCTAAAAAGCAACTGATATTTTGACTCCATTTTGCTTCCGGTAAACTGGAATATACATGCATTGTACCACTCTTAAAGCTGATAAACTCTTAAAATCAGTTTTGAGTGGCTCTTGGTGTTTTTTGGTGTTGTACCAAGCTGTTTAAATCACTTTTGAATGGCTTCTGTCATTTTTCTATATTTGTATTATGTTTTCTCTCAATTTGAAGTTACAGCTATTAACTGAAGTGATTTTACAGATTTTACTGTTTTTAAGTGTTGTAAAGTGTTTTAATCAGTGTTGCATTTAAATACTGAGTTTTTAGTCACTTTTTAAACTTGTAGCATGCAACCAGCTTTGGACCAGGTATGTGAGGCATTTACAGCTTATAGGGGATATCCCTAATGATATTAGGATAATTACTGCAGTTCTCTGGAAGATAAATACTATTGGTTAGAGCTTTAGCTATTTTTCATTGGATCTTTCATTTTCCCCTGAGTATCTTGCATTGCGCATTGTTGCACTTAGCGCAACATATCTACAACATGCTGTGCATACATACTCACTCATGCCTTCAGTTGTAGCTTTACCTAGAATAATTCAGCTTACCTAAATTTGCTTGGTAAGTAGACCCATGCACCAAACATCCTAAAAGTAGCAGCACCTAGTGGTGCTACAGTGCACAACTTTGCCCACAGTTGCTACAAATAGCTCAACCCTACTGTGTTAAGCAAGGTTCCTAAGCTGTGATATATCATAGTCACATAAATACCCTAGCTACATATTTACTTAAACAGGCATGCATATGTAACTACACCATCCACCACTTAGCTAGTAACTATCGCAACAGACCATCAGTCGCTAACTTATTTACAGATGCTCTATTTACAATTGGAAAGATGAAAGGTCAACCTACTTGTTTTCTTTATGCTGTCAGCCTCATAACATTATGTATCCTGAAGCAGGGTAGCAACTGTGGTATTCTCACAGATAATTAACTCTTATCAAACACAAAAATTCTGTCAGAGGTGTAAATATTTAAGAGATACAGAGACCTCACTCAAAAAAAAAAAAAAAAAAAAAAAAGAGAGAGAGACTGTAAACACTGCACTAAACACAGACTGTGAACATTGCACTAACACACCACATGTTATGCACCCAGTCCTTAACACATTATCCTTACAGGTCTGGGACTTACATTAAGTCTCAGCAAAAGTCAAAAAACAACATCACAGCTTATAATATCTCACTGTTAGCAAAGAGTCACCATGAGAAAAAGTCTCATTTCTACTACACCAGACCACTCCACAAACAAAAATATTTTAGTGATTGGTAACCCTATAAATGCAGATTCTCCTTTCATTATGCTAGATAAAGACAGGTTGATAGTGACTTGTGTTTCAGGTTCCAGTATCTCAGAAATCTCAAGGACCCTTTCAACCCATTCAGTAGACCATATAACTGCAACATGGTAGTTGAGCATGTGGTGGGAGGGGATCCCTGAGGGAGGTACAGAGAGACATGTCTGCACTTTATCCATATCATAAATGCAGACAACACTCTGATACTGAGTGGAATCCTATCTTTTCCATGAATGAGATCTAGGTACAAAGAAAAGATAACTGACTTCAACAATTGGCTAAATACTGTGTGTCACTCTAGGGGGATCCTGTATGTATCAGCATGGAGCAAGATGCTTGACAGTCATACTTGCACCTCTTGTTCAGAAGCATCCACATACTGGCTAAAGCCTCTTCTACCCCATAGTGCCTTTTATAGGTAAAGTTCAGTTAATGCTCATTCCAGTGTAGCAAGCATATCACTGTGAAAACAGGAACAAATTAAGGTGACTCTGCTCAGAGCCAGAAATCTAAACAACAAGCTGCCTGGCATTGAGACACTCCTGCATTGGAAAGACATCTGCATATGTGTAATCACTGAAACCTGGTTTAAATGCCAAGGAAGCCCTTCCTCCATAACTGGGGTTAGTGCCTGCCACTTTCTGACCCAGTTGCAACTGTGGTAGCATACCCGTGTTTGTGAAAGACCCTATTTCATCTAGAAAGATTCCCAGAGACCAACAAATTGAACTTAAACTAATTCTGTTTAGTGTGAGTTGGTGTTTATCATCTGTTCATGTCAGTTTTCTAAATGCCATGGATGAACTTCCCATAAATATGAACTCCATCATTCTGGTTTAACAGCCCATCAATTGACTGGAGTATCTATGCCACCAAAGTAGGGTATGTTCTGACATTTTAAGACCTAATAAATTAAACTTCTGTGGACCATATTGTTTCTAGTGCCACTAGAGGACAATTTTTTTGACATGCTACTCATAGATGTTGCACCATCATGCACAACTTCCCTAGTAACTCCCTCTTTAATTAAGGCAGAACATAAGCTAGTAACATTTTCCTCAAACTATCTAAAGCACCTGAAACCAAAAATTTGGAATGCAAAGACTTCAAGGATACATATCTCCAGTTCTGTGATAACGTGCAAATGTCACCCCTGAGATGACTATTCAATGGCTGTACGATTCCTGTAGCTCTCAACCCCCCCCCTCCCCACCATCATCACTAAAGGAATGTTCTGAAAGTGCTGTTCAAGATTAAGATTATTTCCTGCATGGGATCAGTTAATATACCTAACTGTTTCATAAATGCCACCACCAAACATGCCCTGATGATAAACTATTTAACCTGAGTCTGGCTACCAGTTTAGTCCTGGAAGTATAGTGTACAACACTTCTGATGCCAGTCCATAAAGGCAGCCCTACTACTGACCCTGGAAACTATAGACCCAGCAGCCTGTTAAGTCCCATATGTAAGGACACGGAACACTTATAGACTTGAATATTATTGACATTACAAATCTCATCAGACTAGATCTGCAGCAATTTTGTTTTGTAAAAGGTAGATCCTGTCTAAAGAACCTAGTTAACTTCTTTGAGGAGGTGACACAAGCTGCTGATAGTGGTCACACTATACACACACCGTATGTTGGTCTGACCAAGGCATTTAACACATCCCCTATAATAATTAATAAACTAAAGGGATTGCAGATAGATCTGTATGTGCTGAGATGGACAGTAAATTGGCTAAAAGACAGAACCCGCATAGTGTGGATGGCAAGGGCAGCACCAGAGAAGATGAAGGTGACACCTGATATCCTGCAAGTGTCAGTGCGGAACTGCTTTTGTTCAGTATTTACTTTTCTGATCTACAGACCAAAAAGCAAGACCTATGGCTAACCAAGTCTGTGGATGACTGCAAACTGGGAGTCAATGTCAAATCTGCCTCTGACACAAAAGCCCTCCAACAGGAACTTGAACTTGTAAATGCCTAGTTGACTGAAAATTAGTATAAATTAAATGCTAAAAAAATACAACATTATCACATTTGGTAGACAAACCATCCCCCAACATATAGCATTCATAAGATTCCACTTCAAAATGAAAACAAAGAAAAAGTTGGATACCTGGAAATTTGGGTTGATAATTCCTTCATCTCTAACCACCAACTAGCAACAGTCGACAGGAAGTCATTCTTCTACAGTCAGCTGATTATCACCAGTCCCCTTGCATTCAGCCCTAATAAAAGCAATTATAGAATACAACACCCCCATGGGATGTACCTCGCCAGACATATCAGACAGCTAGAAAGACCACAGGGGTTCCTAACAAAGATCACTTATTTAAAATCTGTGCACTGCCAGAAAAGACTAGAAACATTGACCCTCTTTTCTAGTCTTACAGGCTACTCAGATGAGACCTATGCCTTATCTTCCAAGCAATCAGGTACCCAGTGGTCCAGGATCTCTTACAGCTTCAGAAATCAAACAGTCCTCAAATACCAGAGCAAGGGATCTAAAACTAACTCAGCAGATTGATAAAACAAGGTGGAGAGACAGATTTTTAACTCGGCATCTCCCTCACCAGTGTGTAATCTCAGGTAATATAGTCTTGGTCAGGAAAAATAAATAATATGGTTTAACAGGACCATCAGAAGGTGTTTTGTTAAACAGATGGTCTTGAACAGCTGGAATCTACGCATACAAACTTTTGTTTTTCAGAAAGATTTTTAATCAGCAAACATTTTTAAACTACTCCCATCAGCTTTGCTTTTTTCTGAAAATTTTAATTAGCATTACAATACAGTAGGCTAAAGAAGATGTAGAAGATAACAAGAAAATATCTAAAGTGACAAGAAAATGGAGTGGGAGCAATAAACAGGTCAATAACAAGCAGACACCACAGATCAAACATTTTTCATTTACTGTCTTTTTAAGCCAATTTTCTTAAACAAAACCAGGATACATTTTATTTATTTATTTGTTTATTTATTTATTGATTTACATTTGTTTACCAGGAAATTCCGACTGGACACCGATCCTTTTTCAGCAGAAGAGAAAAGCTCCATAAATATAGATAAGTAAATATTACAATAGCAAATGAGTTTACAGTAAAAAACATAACATGCAGAGTACGTAGATTAATAGTAAGAAAGAAAAACATGCAATGGCTATTGAGTACTAGACTTGTTACAAATTGAGGTGACAAGTAAATGATCCATAAGAATTATGCTGATAAAGCATTTTTAGTGTCAGATTAAATTATAAAGAAATAGTGCTGTATTTATATGCTAGGGGTTTTGTTAGTCTGGGTTAGAGCAGGGGCAGAGCCAATGCATTTTTAAGTGAGACTTGAGAGTGGCTTTGAATAGACTGGTGGATGGTGTTTGGTTGTTCCATAGTTTGGAAATAGCACAGGAGAACAGGGATTCCCCCGCTGAATTTTTGGGTTCTATCGTATGTTATATATCACCATAATACTAAGTACTATACATTGCCAGGACTAAAAAATGGGTCGTGACTGGAGTAATAACAAAAGAAAAAAGGTATCAATGTTGTACCTGGGTTTTATGTAAGGAAAGAAAAACAAATCTCAACTGGAGTCACCTTTTCTCCCAATGACACTTTATTTCCCTGTGTGTGTGAGAACATTTAACTAGGACCCTTTGCAAAACTGATATATGTCAAGTCACAGAATAATATACAGTAATCTTCACTGACTAAATGTCATACTTGACAACTCAAATTGTCAGGTTAAGAAAAATTAGCTAACTAAATATTTCTGGAGAGGGACAAGCCTCCTACATTCCACACATCTGCTACAATATATACTGACTCCAAGGTCACACTTTCTTGTGGGTGAAGGAATATTTCCTTTATCCCAACATTCGGTAGTCTCATGGTTTTATATTACATGCATAGAAACAAAAATGTTGAGAGATTAAAGTATTTTACTTGAATATGTTTCAGTTAGTGAAACAAAAGGTTTCCTGTAAAGTGTAGCACTTATTTCGAAACTCTTGCATGTTATTTTAATCATTTTTCACTTTTCAGAGCTTCATGGTCTACCTCTGATTGAATGTTTAAAAGATGTTTGCATGATGACTAAAATGATGCCCTTCTTAGTAATGGGTGCTAACTCTAATGCTGCCCCTTCCCCCAACCCTAACCCTTCAACTTACAGTCATTAAAACCTTCCCATAAGACTGCCACTATACAAGACAGATTCAGACACACAAACACACATAAATAACACTCCATCTATTCCCTAACCCAGGGGTTCCCAAAGTGTGTGCCACAGTGTCCTGGGGAGCCGCGGCTACCTCACAGGGGTGCCGTGAACTAATGAGCTTAGCTGTAAAATAAACCACAAACTAATAAGCTTAGTTACTAAGCTTATTAGTTCGCGGTTTATTTTGCGGTCGCACTAAAGGCTAATACATGATGATTTAATAAAACTGTTTATTGTTATAAAACAAAATTAGCTTTGTCCCTTCTAATTCCATCAAAAACAGACAGTCTTGGGAGAAAAAGTGATGGATTACACTTGAGTTACACATACTCTCAACCTCTCTACACTATTGGGATGGCACAATCTAACAGCTTTTGTTGACAACGGATCATAAACCTAATGAAACTGATCAGCAGAAGTAAATAAGTAGTGAATATGTACATTTTCTCTTTTATATCACTAACAAGATAATTGTTTTATAAGCTATAAATGTGAGAAGAAATACAAGTTACACTGAAAGTGTGCACTGACTTAAAATATCAAAATCTCCTGTCTTTCCAATACTCAGGGAGTCTAAAGTTTGTATTTACCAGTATTTCTTCAAAAATAAAAAAATCAGTGTCCCTAAAAATAATTCTTTAAAAAATGTACTGGCCACTGTCAAGGTCAAAGCCTAGGAATGAACAATGAACTAGCAAACAAGTATACATCAACTGGCAAAAATAAAGCTGGTGAAAATTGAGACTGCATTAACGAACTCTTTTTTACATTTGGACTCCTCCTGCTAGTGGCCAAAGCACCAAGTTGCTTCCCTTTATGCCCAAAGTGCTAGTTCTCAGCCTGCAATTTAATGCCCATGCATTTTTTTTTCTTTTTAAAATTCTGATAGCAATGATTTGCATAATAACTTAATAATTGTTCACTATGTAGCTGTGAGGCTAATATTATGCTTTTCTTCTCTTGAGCATTTTACAGGTGTTTTTCACCAAGGGGCTACCTCTGCACATCAAACTAACATGGGATTAGTTTTCAATTAGCAATAATCACGCCTCAGATAAACCTCATTAGCTATGATACTGCCACTGCGCAAACTAATATGGGCCAGGCACAAATAATAAGGAACATATGCAAATCACTTGACCCACCTATTTCCTAATGGATACAATGTATTTCCTTGTTAATCAGTTAGAGTAAGATATGTCTGCCCCACTCATTCTTGAAATGCCACTGTTTCAATTCCATGGCTGCCTCTGGAAAACTATTTCTTGCAGCCTATACTTAGGGGAAACCTTCCTTATATCATTTTTGAGCATCCTTTATCTTTAAGGTGTTTGCTCTTTCTCCCTGTGTTAAACCGTGTTGAAAATTCAATTAATTTATGGTATTTAAAAGTACTCCAACACACATGAAAGTAATGACTACCCTGAAAAGCAATATGGATTTTGCCCATTTCCATATTTTGTTGAGGACGTTTGTTCAGTGTATAGCTAGGAATTTAGAGAACAATTATTAAGTTAAACACACTTTCACTTTCACGAATCACAAGCCTCTACTTCTGAAATCCAAAAGGCTTAACCTGTGTAATAGCCACAACTGCACTATGTTTATATTAACAGTACCATGTACTTCAGGTATTCTAGCAGGAACCAAAGATAAATTAAAGAATAAAATAGAAAGAACAGTGTGAAGGAGAAGCTGTACATAACATACAACTGTGAGTGCAGGAAGATGTGTATTATCCTGAAAGTACAGGCTCTGAAAGCATTCAGGAATTTTCTAATATTCCTTTAAATCACCTAGAATTTCAGGAGAATGCAGGATGTGGGGCAGTGTCTAGCACTTTTTTAACTTTTGCAGCTCTTCCCAATTAAATGTGAGCGAAATAATTGGATCTAAAAGTAAAGAAAACGAGGATGTGTGTGTATTTGTGTTTGTACATATTTTTTCTGCTTCAGGTTCATGTTAATAGGTAACAGACCTGAGTTGGATGCTGATAAAGAAAATTGGTGCCTCTTTGAGAGCAAGATATCTGCAAATATATTAAATGCCTTTACTGGGATGTAGTCTATAGTACAGATGTGCATCTTTTTATCACTTCATTTGGCAAACATTGTGGTGCATGAAGTCTGCTCTGGACCTATAGGTGGTAACTGTAATGCGAAATCTGTCATCTTGTAATAGTTTTAATGTGTATTAGTGGTTTTCTTTTTTTCTGGCTATGCAGGTGCGTGTGTGCAGGTAGTCATACCTATTTTTTCACCTACTTGAGCTGGAGGCTGTTAACACATTTAGTTTTATGTCATCCTCTGTGTAATGTTTAATTAACCCTGGGTGCTAGTAGCTATGGGGTGCCCATTATCACACGGATATGGAATTGCAGACTGTAAGAACTAGTTAGAATTTGACGGGGGGGGGGGGGGCGCCTTGGGAAAACCTGGATTCAACAAGGAAGCCGAGAATCAAAAAAGTTTAGGAACCACTGCCCTAACCTATCCCTTACCCTCACCCTAAAATACACAAACTCATCCAGAAGTACACAACACCCATCCTTCCCTCATTTCTAGCTCTAACCCATGCTTTCACCCCCCGCCCCACTTACCTGTATCAACATTCAGTACCATCAAAATATTTACCATTCGCCCATCCGTACCGTACTGTCGACATAAAATCATACCCCTATGTTTGCTGAACAAACATACATTCAGTCAAATGCTGGGGACACATAGTTTATATATCTGCATTGTAAATTATTGACAGACCTAAATGTTGATCACATTAATACGCATGCGCCAAGTATTGATCTCGATACATGTAAAATTAAAATTTAAAAGACAGCAAAAAACACCTTCCACCCCCACTAAGAATACTTACTCTGGCATCTCACAATATCAGGGAAAAGATATATTCCCCAAACCCTGAGAATTGTGGGATCTTGCACACCTGTCAACCATCTGCTTAGTCAACAAAACCGTGTCAATTAAACATATGTTGGGCAAACCTCCTAGATTTGACCATGTTTAGTTCCCCCATCTGTATGTATATGTATACATATATGTAAATAATATACGTATATACATATGTATATATACACACACACACACACTATATATATATATATATATATATATATATATATATATATATATATATATATACACACATATGTATGTGTGTGTGTATATATATATATATATATATATATATATATATATATATATATATATATATATATACACATATGTATGTGTGTGTATATATATATATATATACACACACACACACACAATATATCTATTGCTTTATATATATATATATATATATATATATATATATATATATATATATATATATATAAATTCGCTAATGGGTATGTGGACTGGTCTGTTGATCAGAACCCTTGACCTGAGCCAGAGGAAAGTGTGCAAAGCTTAAATAGAGAATGCAATATACTGCAATGAAGAGTATTGCAACAATACTGAGCAACTCAGACTAAACAAACCAACATATTCCATACAACTTTTCACTGACATGGGAGGCATAAATTAAATGCAAAATGTAGAAAAATGGGCTGGTAGTGCAGAATTTCCAAAACAGGAAAAGTAATACTTGACTGGATTTAAGGAATTGTGTGAAACAGTGCAGAGGATAAATGGTAAGAGAATTAATGTCTTATAAGAAACGAGTAAAGCATATAAAAATACACATGCACTGGAATGTAGATGGTGGGGTTCAAAGAGGATTCCTATACCTAAACGTTTACAGTTACAAGTACTGAAATGGTATAGCATGTCAGTAAGAATATCTACACAGATTTGAGGTGTCTCTATAAGAGTGATCTAAAGAAATGGAGGTAGTGGGGATTTCTCGTAATATAGTCTCTTATAGTCCCTTTTAGTATCACCAAAGATGAAAGGTCATTTCTTTACTACACATGCATTCCTATGTGTGATATCATACAGTAAAGTTTGGTACATGATAAGAATTTGGTGGAGGGAGGGTTGAAGTCAAGGTACATGATCTTATAGGTTTTAGTAGCAGATAAGAGAGATGATCTTTCAGTAATCAGAATGTAAATGATATACTAAGGTGTTGCCTTCTGTCTATGATAATAATAAATCCGCAGATCATTTTAAGTGTAATCTGTAATGTTTCAATATTTTTTGTGGACGTGTGTGTGTGTGTGTGTGTGTGTGTTATACACATACACACACAAGTCAACAAATGGGAGTTCATGACTGCATGACAGACAGACTTAAGGACAAAGACACTTGTTAAACTTATATGAAGATTTTGGCAGACCTACTTCATTATTGTCAACTCCGCATGCAGATGAAAGTTAATGGTAGGAGTCAGTAGTTCACATAAGTATTTGTAGGATGCAACAAAAGGGATAGGTTGTTCAAAGGAGATAGACTAAGGGCTGAGGACGAGGTTAGACACTGGGTAGACTGAATTACAAGAAGATAGTTTGGAAGTATTTGGTAGACAGTTAGTAACTAAGGAGCCAATGATTTGCTGAAGGCTGTAAGAATGGAGAAATGAATTTCTTAATTGTCTTTTCTCATAGCTATTAGCAGTAGATCATCTGAAAATGACACAGAGGTATAGCGTAGAGCATTGTTGCCTCACAGCAAGAAGTCCTCTGGTTCAGTTCTTTCTCATCTAGGATGTCTTCTGTACGGAGTCTGCTTGTCCTTCCTGTTTTTGTGTGGGTTTCCTCCCACATTCCATAGATGGTGGGTGGATTGTACACTCTAAATTGGCCAAAGGTGTGAATGTGCATGTGAGTGTATGGTATGGAAGTTGAGCCGTGGCAGGGCTAGCCACCTGGTGGTGTGAACCTTGGCTCTAAATGGTGCTACTGTTGAAGTGACACCCCAGTCCTATGTGCAAAAATGGAAAAGGGTTTTGGATGGACAAATGGATGGATCTGAAAATGGGACCTTCTACCTGGAATTTTAAGCTAACAAATGTAAAATAAAAAAATAATTAAAATAAAAGAGAAATCTTCATCTGTGGTGGTCCAAAGCAAGGTTTTCAATAAATAAAGTGAAGATTATATGACCATGGATGGAGAATTGGGAACCTTTGATGGAAAGTTGTTTGGGAAGACAGGATTTTACCATGGTACACTTTGACTGGTCTGTCTGAATGAGTGAGAGTTAATGAATCCTTTGAGAGTATAAAAACAAATGTCTAAATTACAGATGTAGGAGATAATAAAGTAATTGAGCAAAGTCAAAAGGTCTCCTCAGATCAAACTTGCTCAGTATAGAAACCTTTATCTGTACTGAGAAATATTTGGTTGAATATTTAGTCAGTGTTTTGTAATAGGGCCATGGCAGTGCTGAATTTGAGTCTAAAACCATCATGAAAGTGTACAAAAGATGTCTACTCTGTATGATGATGCGCTATTTGTAAATTACAGCCTAATAAAGTTTGACAATTAGCATTAGCTGCTCTGGGAGGAATAGATGTAAATCAAAGAAAAAGGCACAAAAGTGAGAGATTTTCACACATAGTATAAAACTCTTAAATAGAAAGACTTTTAAAGGAATTTTGGATTAAGTATGTTGGTTTCAGGAAGAGGAAAACCTTTAGGTTTTGTAATGTGTTCATAGATATGTGCTAGGCTAGCTGCCTTTGTGGACCATTTTAAGCCTAGTCAGTTTCCCTTTGGGAGAATCAAACACTGTACCTCTTGTTTTTTAGGCAAACACCTTAACCATTACTCCAACCCCCGATCAGTGAAGAATGAAACTACATTGAAGCAAACATTAAGAAGGTATGAGTTAACTTCAGACTAGTTAGTTACAGGATAAGATAAGGTGAAATTAGGGAAAGGAAATGGTAAGAGTAGATGGTGGGAAGTAATCCTTAATTTTTCATACTCTTCCATTAAAATGTTTGAAGGTTTGAGTCATTAATAGTTTTTTTTCTGGCATCGTAAAAAGGTTTGGAAATTTGAGTCATTCATTTTTTTTTCTGGCATTGTAAAAGAAGTTTGACCTCACAACAGTAGGATTTGCTGTTTCCTAGAAATCTGCTTTGTTTTCTTTTTCAGAAGTTGATTTTGTAAAGCTGAATGCAATTTTGCCTTCATTTCTTAATTTTTTTCTGTACTGGGTTTGGTGACCTAAGAGGCCAGTGGCCTTTCACTGATGCTGTGCTTTATTGCTTTATTTCTGTTACTGTTTCATTTATGGTGTGAACCACAGGCATTAACATTTACTGACATGCCTGGCTCCATGTCACAAAGGGATGTAGCCCTTTCTGTGATGCATGCCACCAACATCCAGTTAGCAATCCTGGTACTTAGCCAAGCAGGGAGGAGGAGGAGTGAAGGAGCATGGGCTGCTTGCTACTCCCAGGGGGAAGAGTAGGGTCTGTGTGCATTCAAAGGCACACACGGTAGTGCATTCTGTCTGGATGAAACTGGAGAAACCACAGTCAGTGCTCTAGGGGGTAAGAATCAGGCCTGCTTGTAGACAATGCCCATTGTAGAAGTGAAGACAGAATCCAATGTCAGCCCACTGCACATTCTTCCTGGTCCTTCTAAGTCCATGTGTAATAGGGCCAGGAGAATAACAGAGAAAAGCTCAAACCACACCAGAATGTCTGCCTGGATGATTACCATTCTTATTCAGTTCTAGCCGGTTGGGAAAGAATGGGTTAACTGACAGAAAGATGGTGTGATTGTCATGAGGTAGTGAGGGTGAAAACCTGAAAAATCATGCAAAAAAAAACCCACTGATATGACACTATCTGATAGAAAAGCTCAGATGTTGAACAGTGAACAGAGGTGTTACAGTACTGCCTACTTATCTGATGTCTAGTCAGGGGTAGCTACATTAGTAAGGTAGCTGATAATGAAGCTGGTTGCCTTCTGTTAGAGAAAAATAATAGAGATGAGAACTCCAGGCATTTAGGGATTTTATTGAATAATCATGTTTGGGAATAAGATTATGGTCATTAGAAGAATCAGAGAGGGTCTGCAGTTCAAAACAACACATTTGTTGGTTACTACTGTATCTAGGACAGATTAGTTAAAATTGTTCCTGTGTTATGAGTCATAATGAAAACAGTATGAGTTACCCCAGTAAGGGAGGTACACTGGATAAGCTTTGGTTTAAGAGGGCTTAGCCAGTTTATATTTGTGTCACCTAGAAGGGTAAAGTTTAGTTTGCTCATACATGTGGACAGAGGGTCCATAAGAAAACTGAAAAATGTCAAGGCTGTTGGAGGCAGTAAACAGACAGAGCATACAAATAAACTGGAAGCATCACCCCGAGATGCACAATGACAATTCATCTGTGGACAGAATGATTTGCAAAATCTGATTTGATTATGTAAATAGTCTGAGGTGTATGACTAGGGTCACGATAACACTTCTCTCTAATTCATCTACATTGTCATGTATAAAGGAATGGCAATTCTGATCTATAAAGGGTAAGCTACGTTTCTAAAAAAAACAGGATGCCAGAGTTATGCAATTTTATCTAGAACGTAATGAAGTCTATTTTTAAAGGTTCATAGGTGTGTACTAGGCCAATGGCCCTGGTGCCTTTTACAAGCCAAGCCCATAAAAGTGTCCTAGCATCATGCCACCATTAGTTACCAGTGCCTCTATCAAGTAGAGCCAATGGAGAGATCCCCAGAGTGAACTTTCTATTTCCCATCCACTCATCAAGATTTCTCTTGAAAAGGGCCAATGAGGTGTTCTGCTTGACATGTATGGGAAGTCCATTCCAGAGCATGGACAGTCTCTGGGTTATAAACCTGTTCCTCCAGTATATTCTGTTGATTGTGGTAATGAGGTTGAGGGTCCTGGAGTGTGTGGTGAGGATGGACTGGGATTTCTTTAGGTGTAACATTTCTAACAGGGCTGGGTCAGACATGGTTTTGTAAGTCAAGCAGAGATCACCTCTTAATAGACAATATGAGACAGATAAAAGCTGGAATTTTTTGAGTCCGTCCATGTAGGGCATGTGTTTAAGCCTTAGGATCCTCTTCATGAGGTACTTTTGTGGCCTTTCCAACTGTTGCAGGTGTTTAGTGAGGTACATGCCAAATGGGGCATTATACTCGATGATTGGTCTACTGAGGGAAGAGAAGAGAGAGATGATGACCTCTTTCTTCCTGGATGCAAAACCCTTGGTAATGAGATGTGCCACATAGAAGGATTTTATGACCACAGTATCGATGTGGTGGTCGAAGGAGAGGTTGCTGTCAACCTGTGTCCCCAGATCTCTTATAACACCTTCAGTGTTCAGTGGGCTACCATCAATGTGGTAATTACTGGGAACTAATTTTTTCCCAAAGGGAATATTATGCATTTTTTAGCATTAAGCTTAAGACCTTGGTTTTGATACCAGTCGATGGTCTCAGTGAGGTCTTTCTGTAGGATGTCTACATCACTCGGGGAGTTAATAATGGCTCCCAGCTTGCAATCATCAGCAAACTTGGTCAGCCAGAGTCTCTCTGTGTTGGCCTGGACTTCTGAGAAGTAGATGCCAAAATGGAGAGGACCCAGACTGATCCCTGTGGGACTCCACTCGTGACTGGTCGACAGTCTGACTTGGAGTCTGCTACTTTCACATTTATTATACATGCTACAGTAATTTGTCTACTACATTTCAATTTTACTAGAAAATGTTGATGTTATAGTTATGAGGGGGCATTGCTTGAATAGTGACACAGACAGAAGAACCTAGTATGAATATGGGAGTGTCAGAAGAAGAAAAACTAGTAAGACATGGTAAAGTATTGTTTTAACTGAATTAGGAAAGAAGGTACCATAGGACTGTATTGAGAAACTGTTGATTCACATGGTGTAGGAAGTGGGATGTTGGCTTAATGGTTAACGTGCTTATCTTACAGGCACATGATGCAGGGTTTCATTCTCACAGGGGGTAATTGGCTAGACTCAAAATGGCCCACAAGGGCAGTTAGCCTAGTACTAATCTATGAACCTATGAGTACATATGAAAAGAAGATGGATATAAAACAAAGTGGAAAAAACAAAGATTAAGACAGTACTTTGAAGATGATACCTTATGTTGTATGAATTGTTTATACTTTTGCAACTTTGTGCTAACAGGAAAAAGGACTGAAAAAGAAGAGAGTGAAATAGTAGATGTGATTTTTAATTGCAAGGTAAAGACAAAGTTATTTGGTTAATTAAATAAGATTATTAAGTAATATAGAAAGAAGAGACAGTATTAGAAGAAGAGTGGCAACTGCAGAATGGTTCACCACAGCAATAAAAGGTTAATGCTAAGAATATAGGAATGAAGGAGAGGAGGTGCAGACATGGGAAGAAAGGAGAGGAGAAGATATGGGTGAAAGGACAAAAATCTTAAAAGTCAATAAAGAACAAAATTCAGACCAGTACCTAAGTAAATCAAAGAGGTTCAGTGGAATGAAAATACTTCTTCAGTAGTAAAAAGATATACAACCTGTGTTACCAGGGATGTTTGGGATGAACTTAATGTGAAGTACAAGTCTGTGGGGATGGAATTCTTTACTAAGCTGGGGTTAATAAACTGCAGTTAGCCTAGTGAAAAAAGTAATGATTTGTTTTGTGGTTAGGGCTTAAAATGTTTAAGGATGACGAGTGAAGAGATGAGAGAGAGAGAGAGCACGTTTACCACTAGATGTAAGGAAGAAGTTATAAAACGGATAAAGAGTGAACTAAACTATCCCAGATATCTTGTTGTTAATAACATAGGTCAGGCTAAACTATCACACTGCCACGTGGAGCAGAAAGTATATTAGTATCAAGATTATAAGATGCTTTGGGCTTCAGATGGATAAAGTCCTGCAAGTGACCCAGTAGGTCTGAGTTTGAGTACTATCTTGGGTAATAGAGGAAGAGGGGGATTGGTGTGAGAAATCTGATGCTGACCCTTCCATTCTCAGAGAAGAGAGAGAAAGAGAGAGAGGGACAGAGCCAGAGAAGTGCTTTTCTGATTATCCCCTTGGTATCTTGCAAGCAGAGGCCTGTATAGCAATGAAAATTAGATGGTAACAGGGACATGAGTTTGGCAATGCCAAACTGGTGATAATAGACTTCAAATGTTCATGTGTATGGAAGCACACATGCACACGTGGAAGGAGTTGCACTCCCATCGGCGACGGAGACATAAGTCCTCACATCCCCAAACCCTTAAGTCACTCTTTCTTTGTGAGGTTGTAGTCTTGGGGAACATTAAAGCACAATGGGTTTTGAGCATTAACAAAGTAATCCTACATGAATTTATCAAGATGAGACAAGGAGCAACTCTCTCAAGTTACAAGTAATTGTGGTAAAGGCAATCTCATCAACTGACTGTGTGTACTCTCCAAAGCAGTAAAACACTGTGCCAAAGTATAACAAAATGCACAGTAAAACACAGGTACGTAATCACACTACCAGTTTATGAAACTGTGTAATTTCACATTTCAACTTAATTATATGTCTAATATTAAACATTGTGTCATAACATTGATTGTTCCAACTATCTAGACCCCTGTGGTGTTTTGTTATAAACAGTGCTGTGCTCCTAACACCACTACATACAGTGCTCTACAATGAAATCAGGTATTTGCTGAGCCATTGTAGCCATTTTAACAAGGTTTGTTCTTTCTTTATGATAAAGCCTCTTCAGTATGTTTCTTTGTTTTGGAAAATGCACCTTTGGCACTTGTATGTGTGTAATGTGTTTACTTGAATGTTGGATGTTGGACCTTTTCTCCCCTGTCCTCTGCCGCAAAGGAGTCTTGCATTGTTTAACCAGACTATCCTGATAAACAAAAAAAATTAACAGATAATATAAATATTTCTATGAACAATACCATAGATTACATGCTGCAGTCTTCTCAGGGTATTCTTTCTGAACCATGCTGTTCTGAGTGTACAACCATGAAGCACAAACAGCAATGCCTTTTGTGGTGTTGAAAGTGTTGGCTTGAAACATGCATTTTGTGAGTCATTACTATGAAATATTTTATTTTTCACCTGTGTTTTTATCTTGTTAGCCCTGTAATCAAGTGCTGTTACCACTGCCAGCAAATGTGGAGAACCATTGGCACAATTACCACCCAGTGTGTAAGATGAGGCGGTACCACTGTATGCAGAAAAGATGAAGTGGTAACAGGACATTGCACATAAGTCTGTTTCATTGATTAATCCAGAAAATAAATCCTGGCTCCAGCAATATAAATAGAATATGCATTGCTGTGCAGGGTATAGCATTCCAAACTCTAAATCCAAATTCACCACTCTGTCTGTGAACCAAAGTCTTCCAACACTTCCTTTAAACACAGCAAATGTCTTACACACTCCCACAAATACACACATGCACATAATTTCCATGGAAGGCTAGAATAATCCTTCAATTCTTTGCAGCTTTGTTCCTGGTCCTGTTAGTCCTACCTCCTCACTGAAAAATGTAAGAAACTTAAATTTACCTGTCTGTTCTTACACAAAGCCAGATAATATCTATTTTCCTGCTAATTGACTAAAGTATACTCAGATGCTTCTGCCCCTACAATCTGCTACCCCCACAGTGGAAACTATAGTTATCCTCTTCTCAGATAAACATTAGTGCACTTATAACAAACAGATAAATACATTACTAGCAGCCACAAGAACTGAAAGGTAACAAAGAAAATAGTAAAAATACAATGTAAAATATATGCAGGCTAGCACCAAGAAAAATTAAAAGAAAATGCAATAAGCATAAGATGTAAACAGGAAAAACCCAATTCCAGATATCTTTCCCTAGATAGGTTCTACAAAAATCCTGTCCATGATATGCATGAAATAGCTAGTTACTCATAGATAGGTCCACATAATCCAAGTCAAGCAGCAACCTTCTTCTTCTGTCCCAGCTACACCATACAATTATATAGGACAAATCCATTGGCAGTCCTAGTGTCTATGACATCATTGATGCTAAGGAAACACATTGTAAACTAGCATACCAATCACCAAGATTCATAAAAACACATCTGTTTCTTGAATCAAATCCTCTTGATACAGTTAAGTAAAAGTATTCTTCTAGCAATTACATTTTACTTGTCTTTGCTTGTTTGTTATATCAGCAAAATGTGCCATAATGTCTAGAGCATCAGCATGTTTCCCTGTGTTTTAACATCTGGACGAACAAGAATACCTCCTTTTTATCAGGAGAACATACACTGCATATAAACATGACAGGGAACAAAAAAAAAAACAGAATACATTTTGATTCATTCAGCATGTTATTGCATTTCACAGACATTCCTTTATCCTGGCTAAGGAAAACAAAAAGTATAACCAGTTTCAGGCAAAAATACAGCCTCTGGGATCTACTTATACATTTCCTTATTCAAAAGATAATTTATAGGTTTTAGTTTTATTTCTCTGTCTAGTGAAATGCAACATATAACTGTGTAATATCCTTTAAAAATGTTGAGAAACGTTGTACATTTTTGACCTCTATTCAGTTATCCATTCGACTAGATTGTCATCCTATAGTATCCAAAAATGGCCATCCATTATCAGTAGAATAACCCTCTTAATGATGTCATCCTATAGTATCCAAAAATTGCCATCCATTATCAGTAGAATAACCCTCTTAATGAGGAACAAATAGGCAACAACCCCAGTAGCTAATTGAGTTGGCTCCATCTTTAAATTTAAATGTTAATCTGCTTATGCTAAAAAGTGTGGTCTTATGTCAATCTGTATTAGTAGATATTTAGTATTGGTCCTTGAGCATTTTTGGTTTTCTGTCCAGAGAGAGCATATTATTCTGTGAGTTTTATTAATTTGTATAATGAAGAGCAACTTAAATTTATAGTCTGTAATTAAGTCCGTTGTGGTGCAACGGTTAGTGTTCTTGGCTTGCAGCAAGACGTTCTCCGGTTCGATTCTCTGCCGGGGTGCCTTGTGTCTTATATAATATGCATTTATACTGTATTAGTGCTATTCAACACTTCTGAATTTATATATTAAAGTGTATGTTTCTTTTGGGGGCTAAATATGTATTTAATTTCTTCTATACATTTATTAGTTGATACTGACTTTTAAGGTTTCAATATTTTTAGGGCAGTAACATTATCCTTAATTCTGGACAACCAGTTTAACAACTGTTAATGATAATGATTATCTGCAGTGTAAGAAGAAGGCAAGCTATGTACTTTCAGAGACATTTTTTGCATTTATTTTATGGTAGCTGTACTGTTTTTATTTAATAAGCTTTCTCACATCTTACTTGTTTTGATACATATATATATATATGTGTATATAATGTTGTGTTCTTCTAAGCATATGATTGATTCTCCATTTCAAATGGATTTCATTGATAATCAACTCGCCTGGTTGATTCAGTATAATTCAAGCTAAATGTGTATTTTTCTTTCTTTTTAATTAAAATATCCCTTTTCTACTACTTGAGCTCGCATACTTGCATGTTTTAAAACCATATATTACCAGGGGGAGCTGTTTTTTTTTGTAAAATGTTTATAATATCAAATATTTTTCTTGTCCTATGAGACTGAATTCTCATAAGGTCGAACAATACTAGCATCTATTTGCAACAGGTCACAGTACAGCAGGGAGTTGTTGTTGTGTCTTTCGGCTTTTTCCCAGTTAGGGGTCGCCACAGCGGAACTCCGGTCCGCTAATGATTGGCAGTAGATTTTTACGTGCTGAGTTGCCGGCCCTGATGCACAACCTTCAATGAAGGTACGCCCATTCACGCATGTCTCCACACAGAAGATGCTCTAGCTGAGAATCGAACAGGACAGCATCTTACTGTGAGGTGACAACACTACTGCAGCACCACAGTACAGCAGGGAGTGATACTTCGATTTTCCCTGCTGCTGTATGATCTTGAAGTTGGTGTGTACAAGTTGCAGTGGGTGTGGTGTGTATGGAAGGATTGCCCCCTGCATAAAATACAGTTTTATTGTTTGTGTTCTTTCTTAAATTGAGTTTTTATCCATTTGGATCCATCGTTTGTGATTCAGGCATGTCATTTTTTGATTAAATGGCATTGACCCATCACAAGGTACCTAACTCTACTAATATTAATGGCAGTGAAGTTTAGACTCAGCAGTAGTTTCTTTTCATTGTCAGTTTTTCTTGTTGTTGGTTCTATTCACTTTGTATCTGCTAAAGTCTATGAGGTACAGCCATTGGTGGACACACAGACAATGGAAACAAAAGATGAACTGTTGCAAGACCGCAGTTTATGGATCTCAAGGATATAATGCAAGAGTGGACAACCATGTCACCAGTCACAATGGTTGAATTTGACACAAATGTGGTAAATATTTTGCAAATACCATGTTACATTTCTTATTATTTCAAAATACATATTACTATAGAACTATAGCAGTAAATCTGTAAACTATAAACTGTAACCAAATATGAAAAGTATGTACAAGATAAATGTAGGACAATGAAAATATAAATATACAGATGTTTTCTGTATTATGTTGGTAAATTCCAAATAACCTGATTTTTAAATGGAAGACTTTTTGAAATAATTCTCATTTTTCTATTAAAACTGCCTGAATATTAACATTTTACTTTGTTGGATATTTTCATAATGAAATCTGAGAAAATTCTTCAGTGTTCTATGACATTTGAAGATTTTTTTGTTTAAATTTCTTAATAATTTGCAAGTTTTCTGTTTGCAAAGATTTCAAAAACATTCCCAAGACATAGGAAATCTCTCTCTCCACTTTTTGTAATACTGAATTTTACTAACATGACAATTACTGTATGTATCATTTAACTGATTTGTTTTTTTAGTTCAGTGTATTACTGAAAATTTTAAAGGAATAGTGTCATCATAGTAATCTAATACCCACAATTTGTTTTGTATGTATAATCAAAATAGGATATTTCCAAAAGTTATGTGAAATAGCTGCATTTATTCATATTAGAATTATGACAATTTCCTGAAATATTTGCAAATGTGTACCACTGTATGATTGGTGTGAGATATCTTTTATGTATAATAATAAATTGGGGATAGTAGAATTCCTTAACAGGAGTGAGTTTGCCAAACCAATCCACACATTAAAGTATTATTCATATTCTTATCATAGTCTAGCTGTACTGAGGAAAATATTAGAAAATATTGTAATTGAGACTTATTCATGCATAAAATCTCGAGATATGTTTCTTTAATGACAATCTGAGGTATAGAAGTTGAAAAAAAACATTATATTTTAAGTTGCCCTGTAGTAGTAAAATACAATTTATATTGTAAACTATTCTATATTATTTTTTATCATAGATACATATGTCTTGGGAAATGATATTCTGCTTGCTGTTCCCTTGCAGATCGTAGGTTATTAGACATGAAATCCCAAACAGTTTTGTTTTAGAGGAATGACAACTGTGATAAGCCATTTTCCCAGTCAGCAAAATGTTTGATTTTTTTCTTAGTAGGTTAAATAAGAGTCTGGATAAGTTTATAAAAAAAAAAAAACATATCACTTCTATGAATAAATCATGAATTTTTAAAAATTTGAGACTCATTTTCTATGAAAGTAATGCTAGAGGGTCACCTAGCTTTGGATTATATACACACCCAAACAGGTCTCTATATAGAGACTTTTTTTGTTAACCAAAATGATTTTAATGAGCCCAATTGACCTAATAATTAAATAGTAAGTTGAAATGTTTAATAAACTTTCACTCCCATGTTGTTTAGGAGTGATCAATTTAGAGTACAAGATTTGTACCATTTTGGGGGTGGCAGATAAATGTAGTCCCACTGCCCACCTTAGTAATGTATGTTAACCCTAGTTTGGACATCACAAGAGGAAATTGTTTTCCTTTTTGGATCTTTTCTATATTCAGTGTTTTAAGTGTTCAATAATTTGAATGTTTTTGTGGATCTTGGCATTTCAAACATTAGTAATATTATTGTGTGTGTGCGTGTGTGTGCGTGTGTGTGTGTGTGTGTGTGTGTGTGTGTGTGTGTGTGTGTGTGTGTGAAGAGAGAGAGAGAGAGAGAGAAAAATAATGGCTATCATTGTCTTAATCTGTTCAAAATAGCAGGCGATTCAGGTAAACAATCATTCATTATGATTTTTGTGGTTGGATTTTATAAAAAAACTTTAACAGAATATAAGAATTCCCCAGGAAATCCAAATTTAGCCATGATTAAAGAATAAGAAGTTTAGATTTATTCTATTAAATTATTTTGAAGCATCTATCACTGTTGCAAATGGATTTTCCTTATGTAGTTTTTGAAAGATTTTCAAGGTTTCAGGTGTAAACGTTTAATCATTTATTTGCTAAGTCTGTATAAATCCTGAAGGAGAAAGAAGTATTGCCACTGCAATAATAGTTTTCAGACAGTTTGCCAATATTTGTTCCTGTTTGGAGTTTTGAACATGCATTCTGTTTTATACCATAGCATTTGCATGGCATGAATTATATTTAATTAACGTAAGTCTTATTTGCCTTTGTTTGTATCTTTAGTGTGGCCATCGAATGTTTGACTTTTCTTCAGTATTATCTAGGATCTTATATCAATGTCTAATATCAATCAGTGTCTAATATTTCAAGGTTTAAGATTCAAACTTAATATTGACATCTTTAGATGCATGGGTTAGATCTATATCTGGATTTAAAACTCTGTAAAGTGCCATAGTTCCATTATTATATCTTCTACTAATCTTTTCAATTTAGCAGAGATTAAGAAAGAATGCATCCCAGACTAAGTTTTATGAAATGATGGAAAGTATATTTTTGGCTGACTCTAACAGGGTCAAGGCATTCATGTCTAGTTTGTCTGTCCAATATTGTGGATGATGCACTCACATTATAATTTTTAGACTTAAAAGATCTACCTCTAATCAAGTGAGATATGATGTTCCAGTAACCTCCTATTATGAAGTGGAGTTTTTAAATCTTGATATGATGTTGAAAAGAGATTTGATAAATTCAGCTTTACTGGAATACAATGCATATAAAGTTATAATCGGTTTATCCACATTATTATTCTTGCAAATGATATCACAAAACTTACTTGTGTCTGTATATCAATCAAATATTGTGCCCTTAATTTATTTGATTAATATGTCTATCCAAAGTTTATTTCCAAAATTATTTGCTGTTAAAATGCAACATAATGATTTTTTTTATTTATCTGTCTACTGTTCAGATGTCATATTAGTTTCTTGGATAATGTAATATATACAATAATTTTTAAAAATATGTTTTTATTGGCTACTTAGTATGCTGTAGTAATAGTGGTAATAAATTAAAGATAGTCGATATAGTTTTGTGTTTCAATATAGGTGTTACTTAGATGATGTTTCTTGTAATAAAATAGACTAGATCATGGTTTATTTCGTATGAGAATGTATTATTTATGAAAAGAATTAAACACAATTTTTGGGACACATTAATCAAAAATGTAAGTAAATTAGCAAAATGATCCTGAAGGTCATCAAAACTAGATATATACAGCAAAATAAAAAGCATATCAAAAAGCAGTATCCTATAAACAGTGATGTGCTTCTGACAGCAGAGCTCTTCCAGTATATCTCATAATCTAAAGAAATATTGCACTCAGGTTGGCTTACTAGTAATAGCATGAATAATATAACAAATATTGTGTATTATTTTTTATAAATTTAGTGAAAAATATGCTTTCCATTTTGTATTAAAAACTGTAGATTATAGTATGGTATGTTGTACATTAACACTAGCATATTTCAAAAACAAAGATGTAGCTTTGAAATGTGAAGAAAGATAGCTAATGATTAGTGTCAATGTAGTAGTTAAAACAAAGATGAAGCTTTGAAATGTGAAGAAAGATAGCTAATGATTAAAGCTAATGATTAGTGTCAATGTAGTAGTTACTGAGAAAAACAACTGTATTTATATTTAATATGGGGTATTCGTATACAGTAACATAACTATTTTCTTTCATTGTTTATTTGTTAATATAAAACTTCCAAAAAAGTCACCTGCTGAGTGGTTAGGACCATTTCTCATTGAAGAAAAACAGTGACTTATCAAACAAATGTGAAATAAGTAGGATTAGGGAATTGAGAACCATGGTAAAACATAAATGATTTGAGATTTTGGAGGAAAACTAAATTTTCTATAATTAGCAAGTCTGCTAAAAAGGTAAATATCCCACACAGCATGTCCTTAAGCCAAAATACATGAGATATTTTTAAATGTTGCATATACAAAAAATCAAAGAAAATGTCACCAATATTTTGTTTTGTATTTGTTATGCTAACATATACTATAACCAATGCATTTGACTTTTGGGACGTGGATATATTTACAAACAAGAATTGTAAGCTAGGTTGCTAAGGATTTTGCAGAGTAATTATAAAAACTGTAGAGGTACTGATTTATGTATATTTTCTCCTAAAATTAAGGTTATCCATGCTAAGATACATGGTACAACCTATGCTCTTACTTAATTGCTTTCTGCTCTTGTCTTTCCTCTAGTTCCCTCAAAGATGTTAAAAACAGCTTATATGCTTTCAGGAGATTTTAGCCTTGACAAGAAGTGCACTGGTTATCTTCAAAATAAAAATAAATTATACACTGTTCTAGTAAATGCACTTAACTATTTAAGTACCAGGAAAGCTATCTCTTATGCACTTCCAATTATTTCAAACTTTATTTTTTACCAAGTTGCTTGCCATTGTGCTTATAAATTTTACTCTTCCTGCAGCAAACAATGCTCAGCCTCAAGATTTATTACCTGCATGTGTAGTCAGCTTATCTCTATTGAAATCTAGGAAGAGGATGTAAGAATGTACAACTTTCCTCAGCTGCAGACTTCTCAACTCACACTATATTTATTTGCTAAAGAAAAACTTTTCACTGAATTCCCAGTGTTCTCTTATTTTTAAAAGCCCACATGCTTAAACAGAAAACTTATTTTTAAATTAAGCTAATGGCAGGTATTTAGACATTCACCTATGCAAAAGTATGAGAAAACATCTAAGTCCTACACATATTATAATAGGTGCACTTTTTCACCCAGTCATCCATCCCAACAGCCCAAGATTACAGAATAATACTTATGTTCTGTACATCCTCACATACTGCACAAATCTGCTTTACTGTATAACATGCAAGTTGTATCATGAAATGTTTTATCCAAATACCATTAAGAACAAAAATTGCTTTGCTTATAGTTACTTGTTTTCTTTATAGTGTCCTTCCAAACATTAATGAAAGTATTTTTTATGCTGTTAAGTCCACACACAAATTTAACAAAGTCATCAAAGTTCAATCCTTCTCAGCCACTTTTTCTTGTAAGGCCATATTTAAAAAAATGTGATTGATGCTTTAGAGTCTCACATGCATTCACTAGTTTCAGTGTTGGTGGTCTGATCTTCTTTCTGTTCATCTTCATCTCCCATCTCCGGACTCTGTTCAAGTCCAAGGTACTGTTGATTATTCTAATGAGATCATGTGTTTTCTCTCTCTCTCTCTCTCACAACCATTTTGTTTTGGAACATTGCAACAGGTTCCCCTACCAAAGTCTCTATAAGAGCTTTATTCTCAGATAAATGAGAAGAAGAGTATCATTGTGTGTGATGTTTCACTTTTTATTGGACAAGCCTTTTATTGGACATTTTCTCCTTACTCGATTCTGTATCAAAAATGTCTTTGATCTTCCAGGAAAAATATTTTGAAGACAGCTGGATACAACAGTTTGAACCTCACACCTTCCTCTTGAAATTCTCTGATTACTTGGATAAATTTGCTTCTCTTCTTCCTGGTGTACAATGAATAATCATTTTCTACAAATACTCTACTGTCTCCAGTTTTTAATACTTTTCCATTCTGTCACAGTTTTGTTAGGAATAACTCTTTCTGCTGGTAAGATTGCATCTTTACTAATGTGAATCTTGATTGCTTTCTCATGGGCAGGTTTGAAGCATACACATAATGTGTCCTTTTAATTAACAAATCTTGCTATGGAATACTAGTCCAGTTGCTTATTTGTGCTTTCATAATGTTAACACAGTTTGTTCCATCCAGTTTTTCTGGTACACCAGAAACTTTCAGGTTTTCTGTGTGCTCTACCCTCTAACCCTACCATTTTTCGAAACAGCTCTTCTTGAGTAGATTCATATTCAGCCAGCCTTTTCTTCACTTTGAGCTCTGTTTTTTGTAGTTTTATCATAGTTTTATCAGTTCATCTGAATTGCTCTTTAAATCATCTATTGTTTTTTTTTTTTTTTTTTTTTTTTTTTTGGGATGGGGGGCAGGCGTTTATTGTTTGATCTGATATATTCCTCAATGTTTCATTTATTTTAATCATGTCTTAACATATTTGATTTAATTTTTCATGTTTTTGCTGAACAGCTGCAGGATTCTTCCCTGTCAGTGTTTACTCTACACCTTTAATGCTGATTTTGTTTCAGGCTCTCTATGTTTCTTGTTTGTTGGAATCCAGGCAGTAACTGAAGTTCATAGTATAGTTCTATCTCTGTGTTTGTTTGTAGATATTCCTATAGTAAGTCTTATGTAAACCTCATTTACATCCTGATTTTCATGACTGTTGCTGTATTTGACAACATGGCCAGTTGTTGTTGTGTTTCACACTGTTTTATACTTTTACTGTGCATATTTCATATGAGGTAAAGCTGGAAATGTTTGTATGTGTACTGAGATTTTTAGCTTGATTTTATACATACACAGCAACAAAAAAACACTTTAGTTTTTACAACATAGATACTTTTTCTGTGTATATACCTCTCTACAACAACATTAATTGCTATAACACTACCTATTTGTTAACCAGGTAAGCCCACTGGCCACCTAATCCCTTTTCAAGGATGACCTGGGAGTAACGTCTGGTTAAGTCACTTGCAGAAAGTAACATAGTAGGTAAATGAGGGCTGTGGGGGTCAGGCCCTGTACCACAGGAGCTGTAGCTTCTGTCTCAACTGCTAGTCATTCTCAACCTTACAGTGATAATGCAAAACTTCCAAATACCTACCTAAAATTTAAATTAAATACATTGAAACATAGTCTTCTTTTTCTTCCTGTACCTATTCTCTTTCTGGTTCAAAGGCATTTCTTTTTGTAAATGTGGGTTGGAAGGGGAAGCTCCATAACTATTTACATTAAATGTGAAGTGCAGTTGGCAGAAAAAATGGAAATCTGTTATTCTGAATAAGAGAAAAGGGTGCATATTCTTGTCTTAATTTGTAGCTTGTGCCCTTTCTGAGCAATCTTTTTTTTTTAATTGATCTGTTTTATTATAGTAGCTTCTGATGTTGAATTTCAACTAACTTATTGTGAAAAACACTTCAAATGTTAAAAATAGCCAAAAGATGATTAGGTAGAATACACAAATCTTTTATTCCACAGCACCACCACAAGTAAAACAAAACGATAATCCACAAGCGCTTTCGCCCGTTCGTAACGGGCTTTTTCAAGTGTACTGGTTTGCTGTAAAACTCCATATTTAAATAAAACAAACCTGTCATGTGCTTTCATTAATTGAATTATCACCATCAATTAATTGTGTATAAAATGTTTAAAAAGACATTTTATGTCATAAAATGTACTTCCACCAGCTAAAATACCGGTAATGCTTACACTGAATTTATAAATGCCCTCAATATAAACAATGAAAATAACCTAATTAAAAAATCACGTAATGTCATAAGAAATTTTTGCTTAAAAATATGTCTCAATACATACAATGCAGACTTATCAAAAATACATTCACTTAATAATTTACAAAAATATTACTTTGTTACTAAAAACTTAAGAAAACCATAATTTAACTTCCTATGCAGGACTCGATGTTGTAAAGTCCCCTATTTTTTGTGTTGTATAGTATGGTTGCTTTCATCCATTATCACAATAATAATACAAACTTGTTAAGACTGTGTTTAAAAAAATGTGCATACATACTCTTATTTCATTTCAACCTACTTCTTTTGGCTCTGAGTATATCACCAATACTAATCCCCTCATTTAAACCTGGATGCTTTGTCGCATTTAAATTCAACTGCCAAATAAGTTCCTTAATACCAAGGGCCGTTTCCCAGTCTCCTCCCCTTAAATCTTGCCTTACTTTATCAATAACAAAAAATCTTTAGTGACATGTTCTTACAGACCATCGAATGCTTATAAAAAGCATTTGTTTCTTTTTTTGTTTTGATGTCATTCATGTGCTCATATATTCTACGTTTGAATTGTCTTTCAGTTTTGCCCACATAATTAATGTATTCTACCTAATCATCTTTTGGCTATTTTTAACATTTGAAGTGTTTTTCACAATAAGGAAGTTGAAATTCAACATCAGAAGCTACTTGGGCATTTACGGAGAGTGTGGCGTTTTTCCACTTTGTGGCTTCGTGGTTTAGTATTGCTACAGTTTTTTCTTCCTGGTTTGTGCTATGACGGATGACGCTACATCTCCGGTCTTTGCTGACACGCCTTTTTTGGGGGAAGAACCGGATGACACGCCGGTCACCAGAAAGGAGCTGAACCAGGTTTTGGCTCTCTTAACTCAGCTTAATAACACAATATTGAATTCTAAACATGCTGAGTGTTCTAATAGTTCCGGAATTCCCTGCAATCAGCAGCAGGCGAAAGAGAAGGAGCGGAGCACAGAGCCCAGAAGAGGTCCGAAACCAGGGACTTCAACTAGAGACGCGGTTATTGTGGATCATTCACCGGTTTCCCCTAACAGAAACAAACGAACTGACAGAAATGGAACTATACACACTGACAACAGTTTTAATTTCAAGGATTGGACAGAGCAACTTCCATGTTTTAAAACAGGTACTTTCAATTTGCAAATGGAACATTTGGACATTGAGTTTGAAAGATTTAAGGATAAATTGTATGCATTCAAAAACTCACAGTTAGAAATAAACTATTTGAAAGAATGTATAAAAGTGGAGCGTGTTCCTAAGGGGTTGCGCTGTTTTAAATACCCCAACAGCGCTCATGCAGGTTCTAACTTGCATTCTAAACTTACTGAATTATTTAATAGAACTGGAATTGAAGTTTTGAAATTAATGATAGAAGATTATGTAATAAAAGAAGATGTTCTTTTACATGAGTTAAATGCACTGCATGACAATATTGTTAAGGATGAGAGATTTTTGAGTTATAAGAGAAAATATAACGAGACTTTTAAAGAAGTAGACGAACATTGTTTTAAGGTCCTAGATAGAAAGGCAAGAAAACTTGAGAGGGACCTTATAGAATATAGGGAGGGGAGAGCCTATCCAGTAGGAGGTACCCATAATCAGAACAATCTTGAGAACGTTGAAACTGAAAACATACATAGTGGTTCTAATGTTTACAATGAAGGTGGGATGCCTAGAAGAAGTGAGAGGTTAGCACAAAAAAGTACTAACAACATGCAACAGGGTTTTTCACTTCCCCAGGGCAGACCACGGGTGAAATTGAATCAATACCAACAGAATGCATGGGGCAAGAGGCGTTGAGCTCCAATAAACATTCTAGCATGAAAGAGATTCTTGTTTCATCAGTTGTAAGTGAACAAGGTGTATATACTATTCACACCTTTGATAACTTCAGTATTTACAATTATACAGATGTCAACATTACTGAAGATTTTTTTGAATTATTCACAAAAGGGTTGCAATTTGTACCTAATAGACCCAGTTTTCTTCCCAAATTGTTAATTGAGCTAAAGATGTTTGTAAGGAATTTAAATTTAAGCACAATTTTCAAAGATCAACCAGTACAGGAGATGTCACTCATTAGAAGTAGCACTTTTAATCCCCCGGTCCATCCTAAACTTAAAGTGTTTGAGGAAGTAATTGAAAAGATTTTTAGAGACAATTTAACTAAAAATAAAAACATGTTGTCAAGTAATTTTCCCAAACACCTACAGGAGGTGGTGGATATGTTGAAAAAGAATAAAACCAGAGTAATGAAACCAGATAAGGGAGGGGGAATAGTACTGATGAGCCAGTTTGAGTATGAGAGCTATATATATGGTTTATTACAGAACACTAACATTTATGAACCCAGCTCTTTGAATGAATTGAATATAGCAGTTAGCAAAATTAAGTATTATGTACATGACCTGCTTTTGCAAGGTTTCTTGGATGAGAAAACACATAACTATCTACTTGTTCCTAAGCCTAAAACAGCTGTGTTATTTGGTATTCCCAAAGTGCACAAAGGGCTTACTCCTTTAAAATTTTGCCCTATTGTAGCAGGAGCAGGTAGTGTCACCGAACCTCTCAGCAAATTTATTGATTTTCATTTGAAAAAATATGTAATGCAGTTAGATTTTGTGTGCAAGGATTCCTGGGAGTTTTTAGCTAACATCAATCAAGAAATTGACAATTCAAACTTACTTATGGTGACAATAGACATTGTTGAACTGTTTCCAAGCATTCCGCATGAAACAGGCTTAGACTGGTTTGGGCAAGCTATTGCCAAGGAATCAGGGTTAAACTGCGACTTAGTTAACACAATATTGGAATTCATGAGAATTGTGCTTTACAACAACTTTATATATTTCAATGAAGAATTTTACAAGCAGAAGAGCGGGGTGGCTATGGGGGCCCCTTGCGCCACTGCTTATGCAAACATAGTTTTACAGAAGTGGGAGAAGGAATATATTCACTCCACTATTTGGAGAGAGTATATTACATTTTATAGGAGGTTTTTAGATGACATTTGTATTTTGTGGTCAGGTACAGAACAACAATTTTTGAACTTTATGGTTTATTTGGAAAATACCACTAAATTTCTCAAATTTACGTACAATGTTAGTCAAGAAAGTTTAAATTACTTGGACATTAAATTAACAAAAAGAGCAAATCAAAAAGGTTTCACCTCACAAATATTCAGAAAAGAAACACACTGCAACATATATCTACACTTTGATAGTGGTCATCCTTGGCATATCAAAAAGGGTATTATTAAAGGACAGCTTGTGCGAGCGTCCAGAATGTGCAGTAGTAATTTTTTGTTTGCAAATGAAATTGAATTTTTGAGGGAAGCATTTACAAGCAGGGGGTATCCTTCAACATTATTTCAAGCTATAGTGGATGAGATTTCTCATAAAAGAGACCATGATTTTAGACCTATATTGGGAGCAGGCTTGACAACATTTCAAAAACAGGAAATTGCAAGCATTAATAGAAACAGCAGCTTTGTATACACATACTCTCAAGACGCCACATTTATTGAGAGTACCTTTAAGAATTTATGGCCCATTATTTCTTTGCAAGATGAATTTAATGAAATTTTCCCAGAGCATATTTCTTTTACTAGAAAAAGAAATGTTAATCTGAAAGGAATATTTGAACAGAACATGAATACAACAGAAAGGCAGCAAGGATTAACACATAAACGAAAAGGTACTTTTTCATGTGGCCGATGTAAACAGTGTCCATATCTTATCAACAAGGACCAAATCAGCATTGTGGCTCGTAAAACAACTCTCCATGCCAAAGCTAACTACAATTGTAATTCATCGGGCGTGGTATATTTAGGTTTGTGTCAGAATTGCCCAGCATTTTATGTGGGCAAAACTGAAAGACAATTCAAACGTAGAATATATGAGCACATGAATGACATCAAAACAAAAAAAGAAACAAATGCTTTTTATAAGCATTCGATGGTCTGTAAGAACATGTCACTAAAACTTTTTGTTATTGATAAAGTAAGGCAAGATTTAAGGGGAGGAGACTGGGAAACGGCCCTTGGTATTAAGGAACTTATTTGGCAGTTGAATTTAAATGCGACAAAGCATCCAGGTTTAAATGAGGGGATTAGTATTGGTGATATACTCAGAGCCAAAAGAAGTAGGTTGAAATGAAATAAGAGTATGTATGCACATTTTTTTAAACACAGTCTTAACAAGTTTGTATTATTATTGTGATAATGGATGAAAGCAACCATACTATACAACACAAAAAATAGGGGACTTTACAACATCGAGTCCTGCATAGGAAGTTAAATTATGGTTTTCTTAAGTTTTTAGTAACAACGTAATATTTTTGTAAATTATTAAGTGAATGTATTTTTGATAAGTCTGCATTGTATGTATTGAGACATATTTTTAAGCAAAAATTTCTTATGACATTACGTGATTTTTTAATTAGGTTATTTTCATTGTTTATATTGAGGGCATTTATAAATTCAGTGTAAGCATTACCGGTATTTTAGCTGGTGGAAGTACATTTTATGACATAAAATGTCTTTTTAAACATTTTATACACAATTAATTGATGGTGATAATTCAATTAATGAAAGCACATGACAGGTTTGTTTTATTTAAATATGGAGTTTTACAGCAAACCAGTACACTTGAAAAAGCCTGTAACGAACGGGCGAAAGCGCTTGTGGATTATCATTTTGTTTTACTTGTGGTGGTGCTGTGGAATAAAAGATTTGTGTATTCTACCTAATCATCTTTTGGCTATTTTTAACATTTGAAGTGTTTTTCACAATAAGGAAGTTGAAATTCAACATCAGAAGCTACTTGGGCATTTACGGAGAGTGTGGCGTTTTTCCACTTTGGGGCTTCGTGGTTTAGTATTGCTACAGTTTTTTCTTCCTGTTTTATTATAGCTGACACATCTTGATCATATAGCATTTTTTGCATATACGTGTTTAGGATTGTCTGTATTTTATGCTCTTCTCTGTACTCTAGTTGAATTGCTAAAATATCTTGCATTGCATGTAATAGCTGAGTTACTTAATACTTGTTTTGTAATGCTCTTATTAGAATGTTATTTCTTCTGCTTCAGGATTCCAGATCTAGTCGTTTTTCATGTATATTAATTAAGTCTTTGGTACAGTTATACAGGCTTTTTGAGGCTTACAGATTTTGTCTTAACCTTCTTATGAAGTGTTTTTAGCATGATGTAATATTTTGGAAATTTCTGATAAGGTTATTGGAAATTTCTGATAAGGTTATGTACATAATATTTACTTGTATAGACAAATTCTCAATTGCTTTGTGTAAAGGTTGAAAGGCAGATTTTAATTAATCTAGTGAGAAGCTCTGTTCCACTTTTGATTTAGCAGACACACTTTTCCTTCCTTCTTCTTTAGTATTCATTTTGTGTCTTTTAATTGTGGAGTCTTTTAGGTGGCACTATTGGGGAACACTTTGTGTTAGATGTTGGCCCTTGTATAGGCCCTGATACTTGAGGCATCTTGATTTGTATAAAACTCATTTCTGTCTTGAGTTGCTGCATTTCATTCTTATGATGTGATTTAGCCACATGTGGAAACATTTTTTTCTTTTCAAAAATATTTATGGTTATTCGTTTTGATGAATCTTGGTAGACATCTCAGTTTTCTGCTTGAATGAGCTTCAAACTCAGTACCTTACAATCATATTTCATTGGATGTAGGTTCTTCCTGCATTACTGAGGAGCTGAGCAGATGTTGTGCTCACTTTTCAGTAACCACATTGATCTTCCAGTGTCGTAAATTTAAAGAAGTTGCTAACAACATGAAGACTGCATAAAACATGACTGGACACAACACTTGCAAGCCAATTTATTAAGCACTTTCATTATTAATGAGTCTTGTCCATAAACCACTCAGTTGGTTTATAAGTGATACTTATCTTTCTGATCAAGTTTCATGAAATAAAAGTATAACGGAGCTGCAAGCCTGACATCTATTTATTTATTTATTTTATTTATTTATTTGCAGTTGGTTTACCAGGATAGTCCATTGGGCCAAAAGAACCCGTTTTCAATGGAGTCCTGGGGAGAAAAGCTCCAATATAGACAAAATTAGGTACATACAATAACTACAAGATAATTATACAGAGTAGAGATAAAAATTAATACATTTAGGCTTGAATTTGAGAAAACATTCAAAGATGGGGAGAAAAGCTGTGATATAGACAGAATTAAGTAGATGCTATAACTACAAGACAATTATACAGAGTAGAGATAAAACATTAATACATTAGGCATAAATTTGAGAAACATTCAGAAATAAAAACAGTATTGAGATATGCAATCAGGGGATGCATATAGTTACACTAGATGTAAACATCTAGTGTAACTATATGCATTTTCTACTGGTAGAAGTTTAAAATAAAAGGACAAAAAAGAAGTTTTAAATTTTTGCAACAGATTTATAGTGGAAGACAGTGGAATTAAAGCATTAAAGCTAACTATATGAATAGTAAATTGATCTATCTGGATATGTAACAGGTGAAATTTCACTGAACTAAAAGAATCCTGGGTCAAGACATTTACAATTATATTGAATATACAAAAATGCAGCATCTGCTAATATCACCATATTACTTATTAGTCCTCTGGTCCTCTTTTAAAGTCCGTTTTAATCTAGAACATACATTTAATTCTAACACTGAATATAGATTCAGACAGTCCTGCAATGCTAACACATTTTTTACATAAAAAAATCAGCAAATTATCAAAAGGGCTGTCAGGTACATTGAATCATTACTGCTTATACCTGCATGTTGCATATAAAACCCAAAAAAGCCCTTGGCAGTACATGGTTGCGAGAGTTTATTATTCACTAAGAGTCAACAGTTGTTCCAACTAGGGGACATAGACAATTTGAGGATTGTAATATTAGAGTAATGGGGTCACAATAAGATCTAGATTTTGTTGCACATTATGCCAACATGTATAGGTCCTTAAGTTATTAAAGCATTAGAATATCAGGCTCAATTTTATTTTTCAGGTTGTGAACTCTTAGCAAAAATATATATGTATATTTTTTTATTTTATGGCATCCATAGCTTACAAGAAAGTCTTGTACATACATATTTTCAAGTTGCATCAGATTCTCATGGACTCGCATTTGAGTTACAATCAGGAATATTGATGATATACATAACATCAATGGGTTTAAGATTAATAATTTAACATTGAATCACTGACAGACAGCTAGAAATTGTACATTGTTTACTGTGTTTCTATCAGATGTTTTACATAGGGTAGATAATAAGAAAAATAAGTGCTATGTACTTGAACATTTAAAGGATAATCAAAATAATACACCCCCAAGTCCTGTAGGTGACGACTTCCTAGGTTCCATAATGAAATAAACATCAGTTCTTTACATGGTCTCAGAGGCTTTCTTTCTCATATATAATATTTCCCATTTACTATTCAGTGTGGTATCTATATTTATTTTAAATGTAGGTACTGCAGCGACAAGATCTGAGTAATGAATTAAAAATTATTTTTTTATATAAAATAAATGTATTTTAAATGTATAACAATTTATTTGCATTTACTTACTGATAAGTATACTTATGTATGTATTAGATCTTTGTAGAATTGATCCATTTATTAAAGTATATACATGACTGACTGGTTATTGTACTTGATATGGGCATTTGTTTTGCTTTGACATTGTTTAAATTCCATAGTAAGTGATGAAATTTCATGACCAATGTAGTTTGAGTAGTTCACGGGTGAGAGTGCAATAAAAATGGCGCGAATGTTAGAAGGTCTTGTTGGTTGAAAAGCTAGTCTATTTTTTTTTTTTTTTTGAAGAAGGATAGTCCAGCTTTTTTACTTTTTTTCTATATTAAGGAACAGTTTAAACTAAGATAGTCAGAAAAGCATATTCTGCAACCCATCTTTGCATCACTTTACATCCAAATGATTTAACCCATTATTGAAAACAATTATGTCTTTGTCAACATTGAACAAGTCACCTTAAAGAACATGAAATGCTACAGTTATTCCTTTCCAGAAAAAAAATCACAGTGCTGGAACTAGAACTACTCAAATGGGCTTCAGAAACTGTCATTATATTGTGTTTGTCATGGGTTACTAAGAGCTTAATTATCTGTGTTAATTAAGGCAACGTCTAATCTGGTTGTATTTAAAAGTCTGTGTCTTAAATGTATCACTGGATAGGGATCTAAAACCAGATGAAGGAATCCAATACTGAAAGAACTTGTGTATCAATAAGTGAAAAAAAAATGTCCCTTACATTGCAGAATGCATTCCAAGCTGGTACTCAGTGAGGCGCCTTTGCAGCCCCTGATGCCCACTTCTACAGATTCACAGGCCTCTACTGAGACCCATTCGGAGTCCAGTATGCCACAAAATGCTTCTTCGACTATGGAACCTGCGGATGTCTCTACCTTGGATGGGTCCGGAGCTGCTGTGTAGGCACCGGCTTCTGAGGGTGTATTCTGATCTACCGATATTCGTATTAAACTGATCTCTTAATTTATAACTAAATCTACTGAGTTTCTCAGGCCCAGAAATTGCACTACGCCTAGAAAACCAACGTCCAAAGCACATGCTCAAGCTTTCATACCACAAAAACAAATGCTTAGAATGGCTGAAGACCTTATTACTCTAATTAGGGGAAGCCAGCCTTCCCCTGCTAAAAGACAAAGAATTTAATTTCCTTCTGATTCTACAGACCAGGAGTCTGATGACTCTGACCCTTCTGATTATCAGAACATAACCTTATCTACCTGTGAGGATTCAAATGCAGAGGAATCCATTCCCTCTGCCTCCCCTCCAGAGGATTTTTCTTTTGGTGAAACCTTGCATACCTTAAGAGAGCATTTCTGCTGGGAATGCCAGGACTATCCAAAGTCCAAAAAGAAACTCAGGGAATTTTTAGGTTTGCCTCAGCTCAGGCCTCTAGCTATACCCCCTGTCCTGGATATTGTAGACGATGTCTTCATGGAATCCAGTCTTACTCCTGACACTTTACCACCAGCTCGTAGAAAACCTGACAGGTACTACAGAGTACCTGGCTCTCACAAATTTCTCTTTAAAGAATCCTACTGCGGATCCAGAGACAATTTCCCAGGGACCTAAAGGTATTAAGGCTACTACAGCCAAAAACCCTACCCCCTCAGACAGGGATTCTAGAGCTTTAGACAGATGGGGTAAAAAGGTATATACCTCTGCAACTCTTGCCATCAGGGCTTTGAATTGCCAGTTTCACATGTTGGAAGTACCAGCAGCATATTATGGAACTAATTAAACAAAAACTGGTGTTACTTCCAGACTGTGCAGAAAATAAAGATTTACAAGAGTTAATGCATACTGCAAACCAAGTTAGTAAACATACTTTGCAGTGTGCGTTTGATACCTTAGAAGCATCTTGCAGGGCTGCTATCACTGGGTCTGTACTGAGAAGGCATGATTGGCTGAAGGAACAAGTCTTGCCATACCATGTCAAAGCAAAATTACTAGATGCTCCATTAAATCAGGATCATTTGTTTGGCACAAAAGCAGAAGTTCTTAAAAAGATGGAAGAAAAAGTTAAATCTATGCAAACTGTCAAATATTTCTTACAGGTGCAGCCACCTAGATTCAGTAGGCATTGGCCTTCAAAAAACTGGTCCTTTCCAGTCCCTCCCAGGCCTTCTCAGTACAAACCCAGAGGAAACAGACCACCAAGACTACAGTCTCAGGGTATACAGAGATCTAAACAATGGAGTGTTCCCACCTCAAACAGAGGGAGTGGTAAGCCAACCCCTTATGGAAAAAGTTTACAATGACGTTCCAATTATCCTTCCCAGCCATGCCCAAGTGCTTGCAACCCTAGGAGGAAAACTCGCCCTTCATGCAAAAAACTGGATGTCCATTACTCAGGACCGATGGGTTCTAAACATTGTACCCCAGGGATACAGATTCTACTTCCACTCACTGCCAACCCCAAGCAGGTTGACAGACCTTCCTCCAAACCAGTGGGCAGAGGCTCAAAAGCAAGTACTTCCCCTTCTCCACATCAGGGCTTTTCTACCTGTTCCAGTAGAATAAAGGGGACAGGGTTTCTACTCCAGACTGTTCCTGGTGCCCAGAAAAGAGAGCTCTTGGCACCCTATCCTGGATCTATCAATTCTCAACATCTTTCCGGTGGTCCCAAATTTCAAAATTCTTACACTGCAACAGCTTCTTCTTATGCTAGCCAAGGATGCCTGGTTAGTCACCCTAGACTTTAAAGAAGCTTATCTGCACATCCCCATAAGGGAGTCTTGCAGGAAATATCTACGTTTCAGGGCAGGCTCTATGCACTATCAGTTCTCTGCACTTCCCTTTGGCTTATCTAATGTGCCCAGAGTATTCACAAAGTGCCTGGCTCCAGCCATTGCATACTGCAGCCAGAGAAATATTCAAATTTACCCAAACTTGGACGATTGCCTGATTCAGGTGGCCAGTCAGGAATTGCTACTTCAGCACCTGTCATTTGTAAAAAGACTTCTAACTTCACTGGAATACACCATCAATGAAAAGAAATCACAACTGGTGCCCAGCCAACAAATTGTATTCCTGGGAGCAAGCTTGAACACAACTTCCCAGATGGCATTCCTCACTCCAAAAAAGCAGGTCCATTTGACAAACTATTTCAAACTAATGGTCACCAAAACCCAGCTATCCGCAAGGAAAATACTGCAAGCCCTAGGGTTCATGGTCGCATGCATTCTGCTAATTCCATATGCAGGACTGCATGGAAAACCTACCCCTCAGGGGATCAGAACTCATCCCACTAGAGCTACTTCAACCTTTACAGCATTTCTCAGGGGAGTCCCTACCATGGACATCCTGGAAGCTGTAACCTGGAGTTCTGTACACACCTTCACCAAGCATTACCACTTACCTATTTTTTCTAAATCCAGAGCTGGATTTGCTACAGCAGTCTTACAGTCTTACAAGACCTGCTAGCCAGCCCTAACACTTCTTGACTGCCTCCACCCTTCCTCAGCTTTGGGAATCAACCCAAGTCTGATGACTGCAACAGTGAAACACAAAGAACATAGTACAGTTTTGTACACTTAACATAAATGTAGATGTTCGAGTGTATTCACTGTTGCAGTCATGGTTTCCCTCCCTCCAACCCCCTGGCTTTCTCTATTCTTTATACCTATCCTCTTTATGGCCATCTTTTATGGCAGGGGTATTTACTTTTTACTGGAGGTGTTCCACACCATGTAATAGCTTCATATTTTGGGGGCTCCTGACATCTGGGGCAAGAAAAACTGATGTAATGGCATTGGCTGCATGTTTTATACCCCTGACGACCTGACGTCATGGAAGAGGCGAAAGCATCCGATGCAGAAATCCCAACACTCTGGTATTCGGGCTGACTGAGGGCTACCTGCAGGCAGATAACCCAAGTGTGATGATTGCAACAGCAAATACACTCGAACATCTACATTTATGGTAAGTGTACACAACTGTGCTATACGCAAGGTTTTTTTTCTTTGCATGTTTACTTTCTAGTTTCTTTTTTCATGCTAAATTGTTACAGATAATAAACTTATAATAAAGGTGTTTTTTTTTTCAAAAACGAACTCAAGCTTCTTAGCAGATATGAGTTGTAAGCTTGATAAGTAAGCCTATGAGTCATGTGCTCAACACACAACTTGCAGCTTCTGACGTGTTTTTTTTTGACGCACCCCATTTGCCTTTGCCTGCCATTATTCCCTTTTTGCCACACAGTCGTTGATGCAGTGTTACTGCGTTTGTGCTGAGGATTTCCTGCTCCAGTGATGCTCTGCAATATGCAGCAAGGTCAATTCTTAGAACAAAGTCCAGAACCCTTAGTACTGACTTTCTTGACTCTTTGGTTATGTTGTTGGTGAACAGGACTATTTCTAAGCAGTTTGTACCTTATAACCATGTTGAAGAAAAAGTCTCAAAACTAAGGAAGTTATATCACAATATCTACCATTTGCATAATGGGATTCATAGACATGGTCCACCATGCATACATGAAGCATGGTACTGCACTCTGTAAAGTAAGAGTTGAAGTCATGGCACATTTTCATGAGCCAAATTATGCGTGTGACAGTAAAGAAACCTTGGCCAGTTGATATGCACTGATGGCTGTCATTTCCTACATGGACCCCCCCCCCCAAGTAGAGATCTGAATGATACACAGCATTAAAGTCTAAGTGGCCAGATAGATAGACAGACAGACATATTTATTTGTGTGTGTGTGCATATGTTTATATATATATATATATATATATATATATATATATATATATATATATATATATTATATATGTGCATGTGTATATATATTTATGCACACATATACACATGCACACCCACGTGTGTGTGTGTGTGTGTGTGTGTGTGTGTGTATATATATATATATATATATATATATATATATATATATATATATATATTATAGAGAGAGAGAGAGACACACACATACAAATGCAAATATATATATATATATATATATATATATACACACACACACACACACACACACACACACACACACACACACACACACACACACACACACACACATATTATATACATGCGCTCTTGCATGCATGGACACATCTATGTCTGCATCTTTCAGTGAGGATCCTGCAGCATTTGTATTTATTAACTCATTACATCTGAGTGACACCTCCAGGTGCATCTGCAGTTAACTCCTACTGACACCTCTAGGCATCAAATATTGCTTGTTCATATATGCATCAGTAATTCCGAAATCATGTTATGTACAAGATTTTAAAAGAGTTCATCTTAAAGCTTACACAGTGGCAAACTCAACTGCATTAATATTTAATCTCTATCTACTCTAAGTAAATGTATATTAACTATTGTTTTTATTAAATAAATTTATATAGATATAATTTTCACATTTTTCTAAATATCTCAAAAACCAAGTAACACAGTCAAAACTCCTTAGACTCGTATGAAAGTACTCCGCCTGATGAATAAAATGCTACTTGACAGTATGTGTGTAATTTGAGTGGTTGCTGAAATATAAGTTGTTTACAAAATATTACAATAGTTATTGTGTTTACTGTGACTTATAAAATTTGGTTTAAGACCTAAAACCTAAAGAATACTACCACTATAAAATCAGTTTGTGCCGAAGAATTTGACATTTATATTACTTTCATAGCTGCTATGGTTCCAGAGATATGAACATTTGTTTGAAATGTGAGAACATAATTTGATTCTGTAAAAAGGTTTAGGCTCCGCCCAGTGGAAGTTACAGTGCAAACGTCCTGAACTCCATTGGAGTGAATGAGTTAATGTAAGGAAGAATAGCTTCTCAGCAGCAGAATGCTGATAGCATAGAGATGAGTGAAGAATTCCAAAGTTTTGGCCCTCCATCAAGCTCATTTTCTGCATACTAGGAACCAGCTGCATCTCATAACTGACTTATTCTCTGTGTCTGATGTTGCTGTTCTACTATCTTGCCAAATGCTGTTGGATTTTCCATTACAGTACATATATATACATATATATATATATATATATATATATATATATATATATATTGACTGCGGTGGTGGTGCTGCGGTAGCGTTGTCACCTCACAGTCTTCTGTGTGGAGACATGCGTGAATGGGCGTACATTCGTTGAAGGTTGTGCGTCAGAACTGGCAACTCGGTATGTAAAAATCTACTGCCAATCATTAGCGGACCGGAGTTCCGCTGTGGCGACCCCTAACCGGGAAAAGCCGAAAGATACAACAACAACAACATATATATGTCTAGTCACAGACTAATGTGGTCTATGTAACAGCCCTGTATATTATTGCCTCTCTGCTAAACTTTAAGCTTCAGGGCAATGCCTTGCAGTAGGGGTAGCATAATACTGATATTGTAGGATGGTATCTTCCTTTGCCCTTGTTAGGAGACAAACTTCATGTTGGTACATAACTGCAGTGATGCAGTGATGCAGCACCATATAAGATGACATACTGGAGCTCCACAGGACTCTCTTTGAATTTTTAAGCAGTGATATTCATGCTCTAATGATCATTTACATAGACATATACACCACAGGCAGACCCACTCCATCTTCATTTCTGCCTCCAAGTCATCATTAAATATGTCTCTCTTGTACACGTTGGACTGTAACCCAAACTATATGTCCTCAAAGTCTGTCACACTGCCCATTCACTGTGCCCCAATCAGGCCATTATGTGCTTACTATGGTATTACGCTACCTAGTCAAACATTTTACAAATCTATGAACTTTTCTGTAAAATAACTTTTTAATTTCCTTATTTAAGTCACTCCACTCATCATTTGCTTTAAATATTAAGTTCCCATTTTTTAAATGTATTTGTTTTCAGTTGCATCAT